>NC_066345.1:18601650-18714150 GCF_024516045.1 Bombus affinis
TTACAGGATATTTGAACGTTTATGACGGAAACTTGAACAGAAATCAAATTTTATCTTATCGATTCGTTGTCCGTGGCAAAGAAAAGAAGGCAAAAACTCGGAATCGTTGACCTCGTCGGTGGATCTTGTCGATCACCTTGCCAAGCCACGAAATGCACGTTGCAGACGAAAAGAAATCCTGCAGGAAGCGATCTTGACTGTCCGTTCGAGGTGAAACGATTTCACCGCTCTCCGTTGTCCGTTCGATCAGAACGTTCGGCGCAGAATTTTCAAACTAAAATTGACCAAATCATCGGCAACGACCGATTGCTTGCGTGACCGAAAGCGATTTACGTTATCCAAGTATCCTTTATAAATATAAATAAAATACAAATAAACCTTTTGCATTAAGCCGATCGACGTCCTTAAGCGATGCGCGAATAATATGGCAGAGCGAAGCCAGAAACGCCGCCAGGAGGCTGATCGGTCCATCTTTTTTCAAACGGTCCGTGATCTTGCACCTCGATCGCTTTATAACCGCACAAACATACGCGCTGTAGTATATAACTCGATCGCAACTGGAGCACAGACGCTGTAGAAAGTGGTCTTGATTTTTTATCGTCCCGACCCAAGTCGCTCTTTGATACGTCGCTCGTGGCGCGGTTTTTTCAATCCGCCACGTTCGGATCACCGCGAATATCGTCGGAAACGTTTGTTAATGGGTCCGATACAACGATAATACCGTATCCTAATTGCTTTCAACTCGACCCGTTTCCATCTCGCGTAGATGCTCCAACTTACCTAACATAGAAATTTTGCGATATTAGTTTGCGAGTCGGTTAGCGTTCCGAGTTATTCGATATTACGATAGGTCACTGTCGCAAAGTCACCAGCGATCATAGCGTTATTTATGGTACAACGATAGACGAATAAAATATTGGTAGTATTAAAGAAGATGGACAAACGGATAATTTATTTCCTAATTTCTTTTGAATTTAGCGTAATTTAGCGTAATTTGACGTTACGGAAAGTCAAGATGCTTGAAACATTTCTTTAAATACGATAGAGGATAGACCGACGGATGGAGCACGAGTGAAATACACGGTATTGGAAAAGTCAGGATCGCGGACGTTAAAAGGCAAAAATACGATATTGAAAATTATGCGAACTGACGCGAGCTGTCGGGGTCTTCCGAAAAGATCGCGACGTTCCTTCGAGTCGGAAAGCTCGGCAACTTGTACCGTAGCCGTACGATCGCGAATTACTCTTGATACAAATAGCGAGTTTACAACGCGTCCCTGGCTATCGAACGCGTATTAAACAGAAATTAAACGGAAATTTTACGCTGCGAGAGATAATATATCCCTTTGATTCCTTAACTCAAAGATTTTTCAATTCAAAGATATCGATATTTATCGTCATCCAAGAAATAATTACGCGTCTACGTAAATCAAAACGGAACGCTTTAAAGTTTGCAGTCTGGGCGTAACGCTCGAAACAATTAATTCGGACAATGCCGGAATCCTAATCTCTCTATTTTACGCGCCGTAAATCGAGCTACGCTAAGGTCCGTGTTTAACTAAGAAAGCTAGTTATTAATAGGAGGAACCCGTTTGGTGGATCGTCGCGCGACCGTCGTCAAGACGCGTAAATTCCTCCTTAAGAATGTTCTCGCGCAAAGCTTATTTCCACGTTTTAAGCCAGCCACCAGATCGTCGGTAATCACTGGCTTCGAGAAAATATGTAATAACGCGTGTACATACGCGATACGAGGTCGTACTTTGTACGCGCTTGGCCGTTACGGCCACGAAAACACGAGCCACCCACAGGCCAACGATTCCCTTTGGTTTCTACAACTTTGAACGAAATTTCATAATACGATGGAATTTCCATTTATTCGAACAAAATCTTAGTTAACGTCCAATCGATCGAGTTCGCTCGTCTTCTCTCGAACTCTCGTTAATTATCGTATGGGTAGGTTATTATCGATAAGTTGGATTAGAAATTTGAAAATGTACAAATGCGCGGAATTAAACGGAACGTAAGACGGAAAAGTATATAAATATCGAAAGTGTAGCATTCATCTTGTAGCAAATGTTGCAACATTTCGGTAGATAAAATACCCTCTTCCATTTCTTCAGTTGCATTTTTTACAAAATATACACTTATTAAATATCCAATTATTGCTAAATCGTTAGGCGCAAAGGGTCATCGTCGATTCAACGCGTCGAACGAATACGATACGTCGCTACTAAGCATTAAAAAATCTACTCGAAAACTCGACTTTCCTTCAACGACATGGCTGATGGTTTTACGCACCGAGCCCCTCGTTTCACCTTTCGTTTCTCCTCTCGTTCTGTATCAACGAAAGTAGAAGCTTGCATCGTGCACACGAACAAGAAATATAATGACACAAATTTAAACGACTGCGGTTACTCGTAGGCGGTCGTAAGAGATTGTAATTAGGATGCAACGAGAGAGATTCGCGATAGCGATTACGATGCCACCGTCGTGAGAAAGTCCCGGCACGAACCTCGGTTTCCTTACTTCCTTCCTTGAGAAGGTTCGCCGGCTTCTCCGACCAATTTTTATTTACCCTTTTCATTTACCCTTTTCTTTTCTTTTTCTTTTTCTTTTTCTTCTTTCTTCTTTTCTTCCTCACGCGCCACGGTTTATTTCCTAACACGATTTCACCGCCGATAGGACTCGATCAAACTTTCGAGCTATCGGCCACGAATCGACCGAGAAGACAATCAATTATCACTTCCCTATCTCTACCTGTACAGTATTCAAGTGACAGTATTCAAACACTGTTAGACGCGCTGTATGGACGCTCGTTTATTTCTCACAGAATATAAATTAACTAGAAAATTACAATCAGACTCGGAACGATTTTATACCTTATTAGATCGATCGATTTGGCATTATCACAGACACAGATATTTGATATTTCCATAGATCGTCTATCTAATTTTAATACATCATCGATGAGTTTGTAAATAAACGATTTAGATTACACACGACACACGAAACGTCTTTCGATCGTTAGTATGCCATTAATTCGTACACTCTTAGCGATAATCGTAGTTTGTTAGTCGAAGGTTCTCAATAAATATCGACCAAAACTTGTCAACCTAACGATATGTATGTGCGTACGTTGATACGTTTCGAGCGATACGTTGGAACGGTCAATTATTCGTTGTATTAACGCGCTACGATACACTTGGTCAAGAGCATCTCTGGCGCTAATCCTATATTTACGATTACTAATTAGTAAGAAAATTGAATTTCGTCGTGATGAAGTTTGCTACGTAATTCGAACGTCGGCTGTTTTTTTCTGTTTTTTTTTTCTGTTTTTTCTCTGTTTTTTTTCTCTGTTTTTTTCTCTGTTTTTTCTCTGGTGTGTTTGAGACAATTCTTTTTTCCTGCACCACCGCATGAAAGCGTCAAGCGAAAGTTTCACAGAGTCCAATGGCCTTTGAGCGAGCGCAGCACAACGACGCTCGTTACACGACTATATTTACTTGTCACTTTTTCTTATTACGTCTATCTACGTATCAGAGATGTGGTTATTCGCTTTTTTATTTTCCTCCTTGTTCGCGTCTCTTTCCCTTTTATATCGCAGCTATCTAAATAACACGTAGTGCTTCGAGACATGGAAAGCTATTATATATGTACGTTTTGTTCCAACGAGGACGAAACAACTATTTTTACGTATATACTATCTTACTACTTACGTATATATAGTACCATCAGGTATTATATAATTCGACATATTATAATCGATATATTTCCTACTTATCCTGAGACAGGTTTTACGTAAATGAAATTACAGCGAAATTCTTTACTTGTATCAACATTCACGCTTACAATGGTATATGCTATTCTTCTTTCTTTCCTTTTTTTTTTAAATATCGACGGTTTCGGCGTAAAGGTTTTCACACACACACACACACACACACACACAGTTATTAAGCTTAAAAAAAGTGAGACGAACCTTAAAAATCACCAAAATTATTATGTAATTATCGTATCGAAATATTTTACAACGTTCGAGAGTCCTCGTCTGCTTATAATTTGTAATTTCATCGCAAGATTTTTCAGAGTTACACAAACGTTTTGAAATTCCTTTGACAAATACGGTAATAATCGTTGCATATCGATATGTAAGCATCAAATTAGTAGGGTAAATCTCGTAGCAAAGTGCGTTCTTCGTTTCGTTTCGTTCCCAAGTCAAATACAGGTAATTAAAATAGGCGTATGTAGATTTTCACGACTGTATACCACCCATCTTATTTACGTAATTCTTACACGTATATATCCGTACGCACGTGCAAGTCGCGTACGCAATTCGATGACGCATTTTCCCCGCACGTCATCCCCTTTCTCGTTTTCGTCGAGATTTCCTTCTAACCGGCGTGCAACCGATACGATAAATTCCGTACTTTTCACTTTGTTCTTTCCACTTTCGTAGAACTCTCGACGCACCGATGAACTCGTGTTTGCCATCATATCTATAAATCACGAAACGACGAAAGTACGACTGAGTTTCGTGTAGCGGATAAAAGGTGAATTTGCAGACAGTGCTCTCGCAATCGTTGCCTTAGCATACAATCGTGGGAGGTTCCGGTGCAGGGCTATGCTCCATTTCCCTTCGTCTCGTCTTCCTTTGCTAACGTCTTTTTTTTTCTTTTTCCAACCACCGACATAATTACCACGACGAGTCATAGACTCGGTACTATAGAGTACCGAGATCGTTTTCCTCTTTATCTCTTTTTCTATCCTTATTTCTCGCGGACGAGTATATTTCGCGACAAAGGGGAGTAACAGGCGCGTTTGAGGATAGTGCCTCTACTAGCCTTAAATTAGTTTAAATATTTACTTTCTTTTTTTCTTTTTCGAGATATTATCGCATATCTTTACGCTGTTTGGAGACACCGAAGAAACGATGGGCGATAGAAATATCATCCAGTGGAAAAAAGAAAAAAGAAAAAAGAAAAAAGAAAAATAGAAAGAAGATGCCACGCATCGTTCCATTGTACCTAATATCCGTTATCTGTTTCTTCGAATATCCGTTTCGAAGGAAAGGAATCGATTGGAAATTGGATCGTGAGAAATTCTCGACTAAGAACGTCTTGGAAAGAAATTGATCAACTCTTGGATCGAAAGAGAACGAGGTTGAGTCACAGATTCGACCGTGGTTCAATTTAATTATTCAATTTAGCCGAGTCATAGGGTTGTGTAGTAAGGTTCGCTCGGTTTAGCACAATCTCAATTACGGAAGATTCAGTTATTCGGTTCGTTACAGTCTCGATAAAAAGATCAATGGCTGGTCTTTCGAACCTTGAATGACAAATACGACAAATCTCTAGGATCTTATAATCGAACAGTTTTCTATCTGTCACGAGATTTCCGATGTAACTTGTACAGCACCCTGTAGAAAAAACCAGATAGCAAGTAATTATATCGTATAAGAATTGGAAATATAAATTTAGATCGGATCGCAACGGAGAACAACGCGATTGCAAAAAAGGATATTTATAAAAATAAGTGGCCGGTATCGTGTTAGGAGGTAAAAACAAGAACTTGATATTTTTTCTGCAAAGCGTTCGAACGAACTCGTGTAAAAACGAAACGTAGCTGTCAGCGTTGATATCGTGCAAGTATTACTTCTTAAAAGCTATCTAGCTAGCTTAAAAGCTAGCAATTTTATTTGAAAATCGATTTTACGATCCATGTTGCTTGTAACTATCGTAAACAACAACTATTTATTTAGTATTGTCGCTCCTTAGCGTATCTGCCTTTTATTTAGTATTAAATGACGATAGAATTCGATTTAATTGCCTTTGTTTGACTTTATCCGTACCTAAAACAAGATAAGATAGGGATAGTATCGCGCGATCGCATTACGAAACGCGATTCCCCTCGATGATAGATTTTAAAAGTTAATACGCGGTATTATCGCTAAGTAACGATATATGTTCCTATAATATCATATACTATTATCTGATTTAATTTATCCGTGAGCTGTGCTTTATAATTATTTATACCTGTAAACTCTAAACTAATCTTTCATCTAACTCGGAATTTATTCGATAAACTCGTTGTTGATGTTGACAAACATCGAGTGCCACTACTACGAGTAACTACGTGCTACGTAATCGCCTTTGAAAACGACGTAGAAGACATAAGCTCTTACCGTTTCGACTCTCCATTGTCCGTTCTCCGTTCTGCAGTTTGCAAATAACTCGGTTAATTACAGACCGAGCCTCTTGTACCTCGCGAGCCTAAAAAACATCATGGTACTGTCGCAATGCAACATATACCCATGTTAAATCACTCGTACCATATTTCTCGCGACAATGTACGCCAATCTCATTCTCTTCGTCGTTACGTACGTATTTCGTCTAGGGATATAGATGGTGTTTTCAAGTTTAGCATCTTGCGTATCGCGATAGAGACGAATAACTTCATCTTTAGATGGAAATAGCCAAGACGTATTTCTAAAAAATCTTGTCGTATAGAAGACTCGTATCGGGCAATTTATTCGGAGAAAGTTTACACCAGATATAAGATTCTTTTTCTGCTCCACTCCAGGTCGTTAATTCCGCTAAATCCTTTCGCTATTTACGAGATCCGTTGGTTAAATGACCTCTGCGTGGTCATGGTATTTACACGAATACGGTGCATAAACACATTCTTTCACGTTGCTACTAGGAATGCAAACGCTTTCTAGCGACCTTCGTCGAAAATTGAGCAAAAAGGCCAACGCGAGAATCGAGCAAATCACGTGGCTAGTCGATGGAACGATTTAGCGAAACAGCGAAAATATAGCGCATAGCGATCAAAGTGTACATACACGAACGAACGCAACAATTTGACAGATAGGCGCGATAGAAATGGAATGTATCGAAAAGAAACGCGTGCCTTGAAAATAAACATTTTATATGGATCTGTTGGTGGTTGACGGGGAAAAATTAGATTTACCGGAAAATGTTGAAAATAATAAAAATTGGAATTTGTTACGGGTAGGTTTTTGGCGATACGTACGACCTACAAATACAGTTTAAGAATTAGAAAGAAGTTCTCGCGAACTGAAATTACAAATTTCTCATATACGCAGCAATACGATCCTAGTGGCAGGTGCCTAGTCGGAAATTTTACCGGTGTTGTCTCCTTCTGTTGGCACATTTCTCACAATGTCGAGCGTGTTTGCAGATTCAAGGCACGTTCGAGGTCACCTGAATCTTACATCTACGCGTTTCGTTTCGTAAAATGCGAAAATCCGACAAAGTCGCAGGCCATGGTGCGCGCTCTTTCTTGTTCTTACAATTCGTCTCGATGATAGTTGTATTAGCGGCTGATTGTTACGTGGCGACAGTCATGACCGTGATAATTCGTTCACGTGGAAAACGGCTACTCGTAACGACCCCAAAACCGAGAAAACGAGAGAAAACGAGAGAAAACGAGAGAAAACGAGAGAAAACGAGAGAAAAAGGGAGAATTACGGTCGATTATATTAGATATTATATATCTATCGCTGATAGAATACTCGGTCGTTGGTACTTTTAATCGAGGAGATTTGCGAACGAAGGACCACCCATAAGGAACCGAGCGAATCGTTTTAGTACAAGTTTCTAGCATTTGGCGCTTTAGCTGGTAAAGGTATAATTAAAGCGTGATAATGTAATTACATCTGTTTTCTTATAAAATTTCCACCTTTTTCTCGAAGCTTCGGATCGTTAGCCCATACTAAGAAACAAACCAACCGTTCATTACGTAAACGTACGTAAGAAATAATTAGTCGAATAATCGCAGACGTTAGAGCTGCTAATTCATCCGCACCTTTTCGTCGCTCTACATAGATGTAGATGTACCGTACATAGGATCCATAGACGTAGCATGAAATATATATTACGTAAAACTGTTATGTTTATATCGTACAAACAGCGTTATAAAAACATGTGGAAATTTTAGTAGCATCGAGTAAGTTGTTCAAAGTCAACATTGAAAGTAATCTAAAAACGTCTCTACGTAAAACGTAGAAACGGGCATTCGAGATATTTATTTGCCGCCAACAACAAACCGCGTATTATAATAAGCGTTAAATATCGAACGAAGATTAAGTGTGTTTTGCCCGGTGGCGTCGTAATTTTACAGCTCGTCGTGACACATGGCGGGATATCGACGCGCACATTTTAAACGAAGCGGCTACAGAGGATAAAGAGGCGATTCTTTCGTGACAAGTACTGCCATGAAATTGCCGTTAATAAATAGCGCGAAGGACGAAACGACAGCGATTTCATTAATAATATCGCGATGAATCAAGATCCCGATGAATTGTTCTTTGCGCGATGATTGTGCGACAGACGACCGATAATTTAACACAGATAATTAATAGTTTTTGTAACCGTGACTTTTAATACAAATTATACATGTACGGATAAGCACAGGTAGATAATTACAAGCGATAAGATAAGTAATTATTATAGCGATTACGGTGGTTAGCGATACGTTAAAAGTAACAAGGCGTTTAAACGATCCACAGCAAACGTACAGCTTCTTCTCTTCTGTATTTACAACTTACGACAGAGATACAACGGACTGTACTCTTCTAACTCGTTCGATTTGCAAGGAATTTTCTCAACGGCGTGTTTCGGTGAGTTCGGAAGCTTTTTTCATATACACCATTTTTTATACACCACGTACGTCGTTACCGCGTAATTCAGTCGCAACTTTGACTTTCCATATTTATATTATATATGTTATCATTTACTCGCTAGGTAAATACATCGTTCACGTAAACTCCGCTTTTCCTATTTTAGACATTTTTTATTTACCAGCCTCTAAATTTACAATATATCAGTTCTAACCATTATTTCCATATATTTATATTCCTGTGTTATATTACACGTTAGGTAGTTGATACAACGGCACTTGGCGAAACAGTCTTATGCGATCGTTGAATAATAAAGCATATACAGATTCGAGTATTCTATTTTCGGCCCATTGTAATAGTTACAACCGTCATCTTTGTGCATGACATTGACTCAAGTAACCACGATTACGTCCTGTCTAACAACATACGGTCGAGCAACGTATAATAATAGTCGAGGTGTTCGATGGATCTTGGAAATTTATGCACGCACGTTCATCGTTGACTCGAACTGACGGAAAACCTGAAACTTCTTTTCCAGATATATCGTATGATTTTAATCGGACATCGAGTTTCTAATAAACGCACGTACAACGTCTCCGCGTTTTTCGTGCGATCTATGGACGAAAAGAATCGTCGCTCGAGCGATAAGAATTGGTCGCGCGAATCCTCCCAACGGAGAAAGTCGATCTCGTCGTTCTATGATCGCTGCTAATTACGCAGCACCGTAAACCCTTTTGTTTGTTCAAGAAGAGACTGTACGCCTGATATTTGTGCAAATAGGCAGTCGGCTACGCCTGGTATTCAGCACGACTATGCGGATTTTTATTGAAAAATTTGTTTGCTTCAAAGATGAGAACGGAAAAATGATATTTCCCTTGGAAAAGTATCGCAACCTGACGATTCGGCCAGTGTCGAAGAAATGGTCGCTGAAAGAAATTTTCACTACGTGTATTCGCATATGTATTAGGCGATCACCCTAATTCAAGGGTTAAAGAAACGACTTTATCGTATATATTTGATTTACGATAAGTCATTAGGCTCGGTTCTACATTTGCTCTTTCGTAACGTCGATTATGTATTAGTATAATAATATTTTCAATACGTTGTACATGTGTACACCTACTACTAAGAAAGTAATTTCCACTCGATAAACTCGATACGTTTTCAAAAATTTACCAGCTTCGTTATACCACGCGAAGCGTAAAGTTCAAATCTTGATCTCGCGTTATTCAGCGACTAAGAAAGCACTTGCGAGTCGATCGTTTTCGATACGATACGTTGTAAATCGGAAGCAGTTCGCGGAAACGATTATCTACTGATCGATTAGAACGATGGTTTAATCGGTAGCTTTTCTTGGAGACGTTTCTTCCGTTCTAAATAACAACGAACACTGTTCTTGCACTTTGCCTTTAGCTATCTTACGTTTTTATTTTCAAGCCGGACAGACAGCAATTTCTTACATCGGCGTTGCGTTTTATTTGACGCTTACCGCGCGCAATTACGGTTAATCGCAACTAACGAGTTATTATCGAAATGTTCCAACACTCGTCCGATAATCACCTGACAGTTTTAACACGACACGATCGTTTATCAGTTTTCTTTTTATAAGTTCGCATGCTTCGTAGATTAACGCAATGGATGAATTTTTCACGACAAAGGAATTTTCATATTATTTTCTCAATCGTGCGAGTTTGAAACATTTCTTATAAAACAACTTATTATATATTATATATATGAATCAGGTCTATATCAAACCTGTCTATATCATCTACTTGGCAGATATTTGAACATTTATCTTGTAAAATCTATCGTATGAAAGAAGGAGAATGACGCGAGGCTCTACTTTTTCTTCCCATTTCTTTTACATTCTATTCTATTCCATTCTATTCTATTCTATTCTATTCTATTCTATTCTATTCTATTCTATTCTATTCTATTCTGTTAATTTATGCGGTATATAGAGAAAAGAATACCTTGGACGCAGTGTAGGCGTGTGCGCGTACAGGCAAAGAAACACTCGATAAAAGAAATTTGAAGGAGAAAGAAACTTTTTGGTCTTCTGAAACACGGTAGCTCGATTCTTGGGCAACGTTTCCTACTGGACTGACCGCAACGCTTCCGTTGAAAGCCGTAATTTCCGCTAAGATAAGTTAAGCGGGCAAAAACATAGACGATTTGTACTGTTCAGTTCGCGCCGAAGCGCAAGACAGGAGCCTTGGGCTCGAAATTCAACAAACCGTGTACCAACTTTTACGCTTATCCCCGTGCAGCCTCGCGATCCTTTTATTTATTAACGTAGTTCGCAATGAGTGAAATTTCCTAAACTCTCGCAACACGTCCCGTGCTGTGTGATTAATTCACGTTTGATATTTCGATTCGCGTAATTTGTCATTTATATACCTAGCTGTAGAATTTTTCTAAATTACGCGTTTAAAATCGATATAACGCAATACCAAAGACATTTTTTTCTGCCTCTTAAAACGATGTTGGAAATCCCTATTTCTTCGTACGTTCGTTCACGCTCGGCTACAATGTTTCGCATGTTTTCCATTCCACGAAAATGATAAAAGATGACAACGATTACCAGATATTCGTGCAAATTTATACGTTTGCGAAAATATTGGAAAAAATGGGACTCGAGCACGAGACCCTTTTTCATTTGTTAAATATTATTAAATATTTATCAGATATCGGAATATCGTATTTTGAATATTTTATATATCGCTCGGTATTAAGTTAAAACGTAAATGCGTAGAAAGATCGCGTGTTAAACGAGAATGTAGCGACACTGATAAAACGATCGGCTTTATAATGACATTTTATGCGCGTTACGATCTTTTAAAGTTCGAAGCATCGCTAATGGTTCGAGACGAACGTTTCTAATCGCACGCAGCCTGCGTATACCTATCGTACCGTGGAATATGTTTATCGACGCAGGTAATGGTTATTTTTCAATTTTTGCCAAGGTGGTGGACGGCTGGTGGACGCGGTTATCTGAAAACATCTACGCCATATACGCGTTTATACGTACACACATGGAAAACAATGTGTCGCCGTTTTCCTGACACGTGTTTATCGTTCCATGTGCTTGCAAATGGAAGACTAACGCGCTTTTATCGACGTTTCCACGCAAAACCTAGTAGAAGGTCGTCCAGGAAATTACATTATGTGCCTTTATTCTGTTGCTACGTATTCGCATCTGCGATTGATAAGGCTACGAACAGCAGCCTATTCTTCTATAATTCTATAATACGAACCAAGATCACACGGAAAGTAGTCGCGTGCCTGCCAAAGAAACTCCTCTTTAAGAACTACGTGGTTTTACACGGACAGAAATCCCTTAACAACGCCATTAACGAGAACATTTCACGTATTAATATTTAGTTGCACGTTGCTTCTATAATACAGCGATAAAGATTCGCTTTCGCAGAATAATCATCGAGAATGTATTCGCCGCGTAAAACACGTCGTATCTTTGCGTGTTGCGTAACGAAAATTTGAATTTTGAAAGCCGAAACGCGACGCTCGTTCCTCTAGAGTGGGAACCAAGTAGGGAAAGTAACTGGGAAATGTAAAATAAATAAGACTTTTTCGCAAAATCTCGTATTCGAGACAAAGCGTTTTTGTAGAAACAAGAAACAAGAGAAAGAAAAGAGAGATTGGATACACGCGTAAAAAGAATATGTATACCCACACGTAGGAGAATTTCTACTCAGCCTACTTACGCTTTGGGAGATGAAAAAAATGTCAAAAATAGCATTTCCATTTTCACAGTCTTGAAACGATCCTTCACCTCCCACTTTGATTTCTCGCGACAGTACCATTTCTATTTTACAGTCTACGCGTTCTTCGCGTCACCTTCTTTTCTTTTAGCTTCGCCTTTAGCATTAGGTCGTAATTAAAATAGCAATTAAAAGAGCCGTTGTTAGCTGTTTGTATCGTGAATTTAAATTTCAAATTTACATCTTGACTTATATAATAGCACCTTCTCTTTTCCTAGATGCCTTTATATAGGTAAAGGAAATAGCCATCCGCGTTTTACAAGATAATTACATATTAGGATAAATGCGTTTATTATTTATTATTTGGAACGATAACGAGCTATAAAAGAAATATCTGGTAATCTCGAAAATGCCGCTTAAATGTTATTTAAGAAAAATTCATCGTGCGCGCGTGTGAAGCAAAACGCGTGCAAAAGTTTAATCAAAAGAGAAAAAAAAAGAAAAGGAGCTTTTAATCATGGGAAGAACATATATGAAGATATAACGAAACTTGTTTAGCCCTTTTGGGAAATTGTGAGACGAATTTAGCCTCGCAAGAAGTAATACAAGCGTAGTTTTGTTTCCATTCGGAAATCGGATCGTCCCATTAAAAATTTGTTTTTTCTTACCACACTTGTTAGCACATTTTCTATTATCGCTGGCCCAGTTATCGAGGTTTTATTCGTGGATTTCGATAAAACGATTTACGATTAGAAAACCAAAGCGATAGAGAGTGTATTAGAAGAAATTAAAAAGTAAAATTCGAAAGTTTGTCGAAAAGTGGGCGGTGTAGATATTCCAGTGACAGGCAATGTATTTTAAGAAGCATATACCACCGTATCGCGGCAATGCCTATCGATAACGAACGATCGAGTTTTCTTTTCTCGGGACTGGCGCGACCAAAGCAATCGCCCGATGAATTTCGATGTCCGATTCTGTTGCAGGAGCAACCGAAGGAACGTCGTTCGCACTGGGAAGGAGGTTCCGGAAGATATTCGCGGGTTTTCGTGAGAACCAACGACCTTCCATTTTACTCGAGGATAAGTAGGAGAGGTCGGCCTTGAAGCGTGGAAATACGCGGTGTCGCGTGGTAATAGTCGTGGAGCAGCCAGCAGAACTCGGTATCAAGAGAGAGATTTATTCGAGTTTCACAACCTCTCTCGATCAGCGGCACCGGTGGTCGCGGTCGTGACCTCGATAGAGCTCATCCACCTGGTTGGATAACTCGACTCTCGATTCGAGCAGCCGCCACAGAACCCTGAAAGGTCGAGCGGCTCGGTGGCCTCGCTCTTTCGCCAGTCTACTCCTGCTTCTCGGTACCACCACCGGACCACCATCGCATCACCACCGCGCACCACCACCGGAAGTCGCACGATGTAGCGACTTTTGCCGGCGATTCCATCGCGCGATAACATTGTATCCGATCGAAACTGTGTTTTCTGCGCGTGTTACGCGTTCGTGCGTTCGCGGCTGTGTCCCTCGACAAGAAACAAGACGTGGAAATATTTTCGGACGATACAACCGGACGGTAGCAGCGTGGCCGCGTTCGCGCGCCAACCATGAAAACGATGGGCGACTTGGCCCTGAATTCCATCGACGAACAGAACGGCACTTGCGCCTCGGCACAGAACCCCACTGCCGGCAAAGAATTCGGCCACAAGACCCTCAAGTCCTTGAAGAGGGGCCTCGGCAGACTTTGGAGAAGGCATCGTGGCAACGCCTCCATCACCGAATACGACCCTTGCTACAAGGTCGCTTATCTTGGGAACGTTCTCACTGGATGGGCCAAGGGTAAGCCAATTATCTGATTCTCTTTGTCTTTACGGCCACCGATCGTTAAGGTTTGCACGCGATTTCCCGCCAACCACCGGCCCATTTCTTCTTATTCGACGGCCGCTTCTTTCCAAATAATCGCCGAGTTTTAACCGTTTTGCGATCGATCGCAAGAGGAGAGCGTACGATCGGTATTCCTCGCTCGCGTAAAAACGAAACATCGCAGAGACACTGGTATCGAGGCTCGCCTTGCTTCGATCGCTCGATACGATGTCCGCGAGACGAGCTATCTATCCAAACAGCGAGCGAGTGGATAGGTTTACATCGATGTTAACGTTTACCTTAACATTTCTATGGTTTCTCGCTTTTCGTCCCGCAATTTCCTACGATCATTGATACGTGGTTTCTTCGTGCGCGAAAGCCTCGTATATTTGCCCCGATACACCTAATACGTAACTCGAACGCATCTTAACGACCATCTTTTTTTCCGTTTCGCTTATTCCTTCGACGTTGAACGAATCCATGTTCTTGGCACGCTCCATGTATATACGCATGTATACGCATTTCCTATTAATAGGAAAACTTGTTAATTAATAAGCGGACACTTGAAATTTATTAGGTTCGAAATTACGTACGCGTTTCGCCGACTCGACACTAACGCCTATCATCGTCGGTGTCAAAACGATGACAACGTTGGCCGCCCAAGCTGCCAACCAAACCTAACGAAAACCAGTTTGGATAATTAATTAATAGGAATCGCGTTTCCAGATTAACGAGACGTCCACAGTTTTCTGATATTTTAAGTATTTCAAATGCCACATGAAAGTATCCAGAATACTCGCTTAGTATCTTTCGTAGGATGTAATTTAATTTTCGAAAGAAAACACGCTCGACCGAGATAACGCGACGATAAATCGTCGATCATCGAACGCGCCGAAATTTAACGTTTAATAAAAGAGATATAAGAATGTCGTAAGTTATATGAATAGCGCGATAAAAAAGTTCTTGGAAACTGATAGAAAGATCGCATCCCGATTAGTTCGAGCAGTCCTATCTAAATATGGATACGAATAACTCGCGATTTCATCTTACAACGTCCGACGATTAATTAATCTTATTATAAAAATTACTTTTATCGTACCAATCAACTTACCGTTTTACTCGTTTTGAAATATGTCAGCTTCGATTAAATTGCGTAATTTTCTTTCTAATATCCCTTGCACATAAGCATCACACCTTGCACGATAAATACCATCGACGATTCTTTGTCTTATGAAACATGATTTTCTTCGTTGAACGTAAACGAGTAGATGCGAGTTTTGTATCGAACATTTATTAGTTCGCGTCCACGTACCAAGCGACGTTCGTTCGTTCGTGGGAAATGCGTTTATATGCGTATTGTTACGCGGATACGTACGTACACTTACGGAAAATATCCAAAGCAAAGTATAAACATATCGTATTGTCGGTTTAAAAAAATGTGAATTTGCTTAAGTGTTTTTTAGCCTAGTGGTTGGAAATTCTAATCGGCAGGGCAGCTAATTAATCGCGTCAGAAGAAAGGTGGCTGACCCGACACGGATAAATTAAAGAGACGCGCGGAGAGCTCGCGTATTTCTAAATCGTCAGGCCCGAGACGCGCGAACGACCAGACGGAAGCGCGTAATACGTACTCGTTGCAGTTAGCAGCCGAGCAAGGTCAACGTCTAACCAGCCCAATCGTGTGCTCCACCCCGTTGATACTGGCAGCGTTCGATACGAATAAATCATTCGACTGGAATTTATCGTAGATTCCACTAGTTACTGGTCGATAAACGAATTTTACTCGCTAAACAAATGTATTTACTTAAAAAGTAAGGAAACGGAAACTCTTGAGATAAGAATAGCTTCGGCGCGTGTTTACAAGAAAACAGCCTTCGTCACCGGTCTATCAATGAGAAAAACAAATTGTGTCCGCTGTAGCCAGGGATTAAGAAGAGAGAAAGAAACATATCGCGCGGTACAACGACAGGCGTATACTGGATAGCAGGGGACTCCTACTTTCTCTACATACCTTTGCTTCGGACTGGGTCGGCCTTAATCATCGGGAACACCATTATTACGGTACGTTTATTCGCAACCGCTTATTTCGTCGCGATTAATTAATTCTCGGCTAACTCTGGCTAGCAGACACTCGTAACCTCGTTCGATCCCTTTTACGGAAGGTAGTAAAAGCCCCGTCGTTCTGCCCGAGTTGCTTTTCGCGAAATCCACCGCCTGTCGCGATTCCAAGAAACTCGGAAAGAAAATTATTTAAGCAATCGACTGTAACACGATCGCCGCCGATACTTTCACCCGCTAGAGATCATGCGATGCGATTAACATCTTAATAGCGTGGGACGAGGTTTTACCGGGTATTAATAGCCACGAAATTAACTCCGCATCGGCATATCGCGCTCTCTCCTTACTAGACCGAGCATTCTCCTGCGTTTCTGCCATATTCGAAGATGCAAAGATGCAAATATCAACTCGTTATAATATCTCTTTAGTTTCGATTAGAAAAATATCTCATACTTATCGATCAAAAATAAACCGCGTTTTACAACTTGAACGAAAATACAGCCGCGATTACCGTAGCGTACAATTAACAGATCATCGCCACCAGTTAAAATTTACCAATTTTCATTTCATTTCCATTCGATGTTTTCCATTAAACGCGATTAAACGACACCCTCTCCACTTTCCTCAAACATCTTAATTTAATACGTTTATTTTCTATCATCGTTATCGTTATCGTACTATTGTCATTTTATCTTTTAGTAAATTCGTGTCGCGCTATTGTTGTATATACTATATATGGTGTACGATGGTTAGTAGACAAGCACGGATATCTGTTTAAATTCTACCTATTAGTTACGTTTACGAGGATAGGAATTTGCACGAGCGTTCGAGGAAGAAAATGTTAAATACGAAACGCAAAGATCGTTTACTTTTACGTTAAAAGAAACGTATACTTTTGTATTCCGATTTTATGCATAAAGATTTTCTCGGAACGTTAAAAAAAGCGTGTTTCTTTGTAGAAACACGGCAAACACGTTCGAACACGACGATTTATAATATTATCCGCGAATGCCGATATAATATCGAAACGAAAGGAACACGTATTCGACGTTTCTTGCAAATATGCGGATAAATTATCGTCCTTTGTAGCGTTAACATTAATTTTAACAACTACGTCGATCAATCATTTGTTTTTACTTTCCTCAACGGATACCGTAAAATCCGAGTTTATAGAACGATACTCGTAGCACCGGTCCGTCGTTCAATTTATTCGATTTAACAACTTCCAGTTTTGCCACCGACTCGTTCTCGCTGACCTTCGCGTCACTTTCGAGAAGAATGCAAATAGATCCAACCGAATATCATGATTTTTGACTTTCTGTAATCTTGTTCGAAACACGGTTCTTCGTCTTCGGTAAGCAGTAACTCTAGACAAGTCGCGATAATAGGTACGGCAAAGCGACGAAAGAGGAAAATTCTCTTTGGTTTACTTACTCGTTTCGTTAAAGTACAACAAATCGGTACACTCGTACAACCGCAATCGTGCAATCGTCAGTTGTTCTTTAAATAACTAAATCTTACGATAGCCGAATTTTGGAAAAGTCGCTCAATGATATTTCCTATGATATAAAGATATTTCACAAACCGACGACTGATTTTCTCTTCCATCGAATATCTTTTTTTAACTCTATTTTTATCCTGCTTATTAATCTAGAATCTAGGATCTAGGTTTGTTCTATATAAGGAATAAAATCGAATCTCGATACGTTACTTTGATTTGTAAACTAGATACGAACAAGTTGCGATACAAGTAGAGATAACTTATTGTCAATATGACACAGCAGTAAAATACGATGACAGAGTAATGGACGGAGTAATTGATAAAATGTTATAGAGGGAGAGAGAAAAAATCTGAAAAAAATCTGACAGAAAAAAGGATTTAACTTTGTCGATATAATGTTAAAAGAGAAAGATACGTACATGGAACCGTGTTACATTGATTGATTATTATCCATCATCGGGTATTAGAACGGGTCGTTCGAATCGAACAAATTGAAAATGATCTGCACATGGCAATAAATATATAAAATATCCTATATAATACCAAGTTTGTCCTTTTATCGGGTATAAGCAAGATGGCAGGGAAAGAGTCGTCGTTTTATACGTATCGCTGCATTCGTTTGTTCCGAGTCGGGCAACCGTAGAATATCGGAGTATTGGAAGGTATCCGTTTCAATTATTATCAAAACGAGAAACGTTCGAGCATTATCGCTACCTAGATACTTTGTTTGTACTCGTATACAGTAGGAAGAAACGGTGTATTTTTAGCCGTAGCAAAAGTGAAATCATACGTCGCTTCGTTCCAACGAAACGTAGATATAACCTCTTTTTAATCAACGCGCGAATCTTTAACCTTATCTGACGCGAACCGATAAAAACATTGAAAATAGACCTTGCTCCCTCCGCCTTTCCAATTTATATGTCTATATATCTGTTTAATTTATCAATCTATATATATATATATCTGTTTTAACGTGGCAATTAGGTTATATCATCGACGGTCCTTTCCTTTTATTCCGAGATTCTTGCAAGAATTAGCAAAGTTGCACAACGTGGACAAATCTAGTACAAGACGCGGTTATTCGTTTTACGCATAATCACGGACGATCGAAAGGTATCTCTGTCTCATTTTACCTGAAAACCGTTATCTATACGCGAGTGCAACGAGTACAACGAGTGCAACGAGTGCAGGAGAAATGCGTTAATTCTGTTTCGCAACAGCACGTGTTTCGAAATGTGTCGCAGACAATGAAAAACTCGACGCAACCGAGAAATAATGGAAAAATTCAACAACCACAAAGTCACGTTGCTTCTCCGTTTAGAAGATAAAGTCAACTCGAGTTAAACTTCGTAGCAACTACCCGGTCAACTTTTGGTTCTGGCCAAACGCGATACGCTTAACATTCCACGGCGTAACCTATAAGAATATCGATGATGGTATTGATGACCGTTGTTTATCGCGAATATCAAGGTCGATAAAAGACACGCGTACAAAGAAAAGATGCTTCGAAATGTTTTAAACCCGAAGAAATCTTGAAAGCTTGCGACGAGATTCCAAAGATTAATAAAAATATCTATCTATGCTCTTAAAAATCAGAGATAAAGTTTGATATTTGATACTCGAAGATACTTGAAAACGTAGAAAAGAAAAAATCTTTGAAGCCTTAGATAGAAAATATGATATATCGACAATGGAAGGTATATATAGTTGTTTATTATAAGGTATGTATAGTTATAGTTGTAAGAAAGATATCGTGATATTATTCCATACTACTCGCGATTTAACCTGTTATCTCGTTAATTGGCTAACTTACCGTTGCAGCCTTACCAAATGCTCGTACATTCTTCGGAACGTTTAGAAGGCGAAACAAATAAAATATAATAAAAATACGAATTTTAACTTTGCACGATTTATTCATCGCGATTTATTTATCGGGTAGAAAATCGATATACTCGATATATCGCGCGTTAAATCTTGTTTCCTTTCAATTTTGATAAAAGCTCGTAAACGTGTTCCTCTTTTGGGTATTAATTCGTTGGAAAAACACGATATATCCGAAGGGTTGCTGCCCTGACCGGTATATTTAAAATGACCTTACCGTACTCTCCGAGTATTTAAATTTCGTTATTATTATCCATTAAAATGCTACGCGACAGTGAAACTTACTTTTCGCACTTGGATAGATGGATGGACTTTGTCGTATCGTCGATGGTCGTTTGGTCGACGATATAGTTGGATAATAAATGGATTTCATTCGACACGTGACTAATCGTGGACCGTCTCCGGTATCTATGGGTGACGACGAAGCGCAAAAATGTCGTTAACAAACCACTATTCCAGCAACTTGTTGTTTTGCGTTTCGAAATAAATACGTACACCGATCTATAACGCACACAATATAACGTATACGAACGGTAATTATGATCTCCGTCGTTTACTACCACCAGACAGACAATTTGCAGCCTGATAATTTCACATCGTTGATATTAATTCATTGCCTGATTATCCCATTTCTGATAGAAAATTACGAAATTTTGCAGGTGAAAAGCGTAAAACGTCGTAAAAATGCCATGTTTTCAGAGATACGGAAAGATACAAGATCGCGGGAAGGAACAGCGAAGGAGTAGCTATGGAATAGCGAAAAGGCACTTTGAGTATTCTGCTCATTTTTGCATCTCTCAATTTCCCACAAATCCGTAAACGCGCTAGTAGCCAGCAGTCTAGTTACTCGCTATTTAGTCTACTCGCTTCTGTCACGTTCGCGCGAATTCCCTTATTCGCACGGTTGTACGCTGCTCGGCTTGGACGCTGCGAAACGCTCGAGACCAATACGATGCAACGATCTTTTCCACGAAAATGCCACGTAGGACACGGATTCCTTCTAACTGCGCCGCTGCTTTTCCCCCAATTCCCGCGGAACTCGCACTCGCGGAACAAACGAAACAAAACTAAACCGCTTTCCATATCCGTGGATACATTTTAGCCGATCGTCGATCGGTTTTCAAAATTATTGCCTTTTAACGTCGAATACCAGTGTACCTGTGGTAACGTAACATTCATAACACAATTTCTTCTAGTTATTCCTTTGAGCTAGCCTTTATCGACCGTTGCCACCGTTGTTATACCGTTTCTCCTACTATCGTTCCGTTATATATTAT
The DNA here is from genome assembly GCF_024516045.1 of Bombus affinis. Classification (NCBI taxonomy): domain Eukaryota; kingdom Metazoa; phylum Arthropoda; class Insecta; order Hymenoptera; family Apidae; genus Bombus; species Bombus affinis. Next base: position 18,622,581 of record NC_066345.1, read on the forward strand.
ATCTGCGTGATATTATCAAACATGATTCAAGTTTGTTCGTCCACCGTCGGTATCTTTTATCTATTTTTAAACGCTCGAACCGTACATTCGCTTATCAGGATCATTCGCCGCAGGATTCCGTATATCATCTACCTTCTGTCGAGTAGAGCATTTTTGACAGAGTTACTTATCAGCTTATCTTTCAAATCCACGCGCTCGATACTTGATTTAACGCTCGTGATTACGGTAGATCGTAAAACATTAACTTTCCATTAAAGATACCGCGAACAGGTACTGGAAAATGTTTATTGTACAGATGTTTGGAAACCTGACTTTTAGATTCACGATGCCCAAGTACGGAACTTTGCAAGCTCTCCTAAGATCGTTATTAAACAAATATAAAACATAAAGAAAAGCTCGCTTATCGACACAAATTATCTATCCGCACTTTGAGAGTTGACAGTCACAGAAATGGTTTACGAGAAGTTTACGGGAATTTCGAGAGGTTTGAAAGTTCCAGTGTTCCGTTCTTCTTACCATGTTGATTAGTCACAAGAGAATACGATTTCTCGGAACTCGAAGCGCCGAATAATCCGAATAATCGTGAAAACAAATGGTAAAAAAAGAAAAAGGAAGAAAAGAAAGGAAAAAGGGTAAATCAAGGAAACGGGATCTTTATGGTAGGCGAGAGATTGTTTGCCTATTATTATTATTATCATCGTCATCGGTATTATTATTAGTGCGAGTAAGAAGCGTAGGTGTCCGAAATAGCCCTACCACGCTGCAATCGAATTACAACGTAAATTTCGTTACGTGGATCCGTATCCGCGTCATTTGGATCGTTGGATCGTGACAGTTGGTTAGCTCCGCTGATTCGAGCGATGGATCGACATCCAGGTCATAACAATTGATCGAGCAAACACGGATTTTTCATCTGCAGCACGATGTCATTAGGAAGGCAAACGCGGGAAAGTCCTGTCGCGCGTTGGGTCGGCCGGTAGCGGGCCGTAGCTCTCATTTTCTCGAAAACACGATGAACTCGAGGCCGGTCGGCAAAATGGCCGACGTCTAACGGAAGAAAAATTAACGGGTTGCTAGCATTACCTTTAATTGGATAATACCGAACAGAGTGTTACGGCCTAGCGGTCGTATATACTTTTGCTATACCACTCGTTCTGCAACCGACTGGCTCTCCCGTAGCGACGCTTCCTGTTCCGCGTCGTTCCAGATCGTCCGTTTTTCCGCTTGCGATTCCATACCAACAGCGCGATACCTCGCGTCGTTGGTTCGTTCGATCGTGACGATCATTGTCAACGACGCCGCTGCCGCTTTCTCTCGACGTGTCGAGAATCGTACGATACACCTACGGTGTATAGCGTACCACGGAACTTTTTTATCCATTGTTTATCCACCTATCCTACGCATCGTACGAAAGTCGCACGACTATCACGATTATAACAGTAGAATTTGAAGCAATCTCGAAAAGAAGTTGCAACGCGTTTGTCGCAAACATACGCACGATGAAAAATTAGTAATTCTTTGTCGGGTGCCCCGTAACTCTGTTCTATCGTCGTACATATGTACGAGTCGGGAGTCGATTCAGCGCTGGATTCCGCGAAACGAAACTAACGAAAACGATAAAAAGAGCTCCACCTTGTTCTCGAGTTGTCCAGCAAGCTTTGCGTTGAAATAAATCGAGATGCTTTGCGAGAGAATGGCGAGCGAGACTGGCGAAAAGCAAAAGACGGTAGCCCGAGAAACGGACGTAAAGAGGTCATTTTGAACACCTCTTGCGGAGGTATGCAGATACAGTTTGTCAAGGAAGAAAACTAGGTCAACTACGTCGAACAGGGCATCTCTCTGTACGAACGTTTTTTACTCTTTTCATACGCAGAATCCACTGTCAATGCCGGACGCCCGGCATAACATAACATAGTAAATAATTGACCGTTCGAACGATACTTTGCCGATCTTTACAAACTTCGAATAAATACAAATAAATTGAAAGTAGCATTTCGCGAAGACATCGCGGTTACAAAAACCGGTGAAACTGAAACAGGTGTCGTAGAGCAAACGGCTAACGGCAGGTATCGCTGGAAATTTTAAATAAGCTCGTTGCAAAATTTCCTACGAATCGTACAGGCTGTAATAATCACGTACGCTATTATACGCGATCGTACGAAATGTGACGAATGGTGCGAATACAAAGTTTGTACGTGACAACAAACGGAGAACGATGGAGCAATCCGTTGTCTTGCGATTGTACTTTGACAAAAGTATCACTTATCATTTTTTATTATTCCAATGAAAATTAAATAAAAGCAACCCTTGCGCCGATGATGCCCAGATGTATAACGTTGACCGGCTGACCATTTCGATCCATCGATCGTGAATCTTAGAAATTTATACGCGCACGTTGATCGTTGTCTCGAAGTGGCAGAAAGCCTGAAACTACTTTTCCTAATAAACGCGCGTACAACGTCTCTACGCTTTTCGTGCAAACTCTGGACTTCTCACCCATGCGATAAGAATCCTCCCAACGGAAAGACTCGATCTATTCTATGATCACTGGCGATTACGCAGCACCGTAAACGCTTTTATTCGCGCGAAAAGAGACGGTACGCATGATATTTGTGCAAATTGACAGTTTTAAATAAATAAGTAGTAATAAATTCGGCCGATTTTAAAGAAACGTCCGGCGAATGTATTCGGCTGGACACCAGACTATCCTGGGACGGCTATTGACGTAACAGTTGGGCGATAAGCGGAGCGCGATAAAGACAATTAGCAGGTTCCAAGACTTTGTACTCGCATACATGCATACTATGTATATCGCGATACTCGAGCAAACGAAAATTTCCACCGGAGCATAAAAATGACAATGACGAATGCTATCGGCGGTGTGAAGAAGACGAAGTCGCCAATGATAGAGGCGTAAGAAACCAGCATAAACGAAAACGTGTAAGAAAACCTGCTAATCCGTTTGCGAGAATCGAGAATAGACTAATGGCTCGGATTTTGACGATCGTTTGCTCGCACGATTCACTTTTATCGATTGTATTCAACCGGGATTCGATTTACCCGAACGACAACGTGTTTCGTAATCGCTCGCCATTTCTGTTGGATCGATGCATACGAAATGTTGTCTTCTCAGGTAAAACCTGAACGAGTTTAAACGCCGCACGTGGCTGGAATCGTCGTAAACAACGCGTAAAGAAAGTATCGAGATATTTGTTTACCGGCGCTTGCCATAAATGGCAAAGAAACGAGAACATTTTATAAAAAAAAAAAAAATGACAAAGTAATTTCGTTACTGGAAACTTTAAAAAATCACCGGTTTTACAGTTTTCTTCTTTTTTTTTTTCAAATTTGGTAAGTTGAACCATTTGAACCGTAAACCGTAAAACTGTAAACGATCCGATTCAACCGCGTTGAATTCAATTACGAAACCCAAGATTCGTACTTGTTTCAAGTGCGCAGTTTTCGAAACGGACGAAATATGCGCGGAATGTCGGATGAAACATCCAAGTTAATTGGATTCTGTTGCCTGTTGCGCCTGAGAAATATTTGAATTTCATAGTGCGAGAATATGTATTGACGTAAATCAAGAATTTAGCGTTATACGGTTAGCCGCTTGATGTAACGAAAGCAACGAGAAACTAAACTTTGCGCGTAATTACGAATCATGAAATATTTATCGCATTGTTTTCTAAATAATCGACTCGTCTGTTATTTACATCGGAACCACTTTGTTCGCAACTGTACAACATTCAAAGAGTCGTAAAACGAAGAAGACGATCGTTTCGTCGGTGACAAAAGCATCGATACAGTTACAACGTTGCCATCATAAAAATTATCTTGTAGACTTTTGTTAGTTGGTCGTAGTTAGGGTAATTTTCTCGTATAATAGCAGAACGCGCGATTGATTATTCTCCGCTACTAGGAAAAACAAAACTATTTTTAGTCTTCTTTGAGGAAAAAGAAAAGTATTTTTAATCGGCATACAGTGGGTTTACATTAACGACAGGATAGTTTGTCCTTCGTATTTGCACACAGAGAAACGTCAATGGTGAAACGCGACGAATTCGATTCGAATTTACGTTACAAAGTTTCAAACGAGATATCGATTATTAAAAGCCCTGATTATTTTCTCACCAGCTCACGGATCAACGTCTATCTTTGATTTCGTTCGTACAAGCTTACGTACAAAGTACGCATACAAAGAAGCACAAGAGAGATTGATTTCAACGTTACTGATTTTTCGTTTCGAAAGCAACAGGTTTCTGAATTTGCATAAATTTCATCCTTATTCAAACACCGACTCGTTTCTAGTTCTAACCGAGTAATTTTTTAATGAAAAATTTCAATAACTATAAAACTATAAGTTATACAAAGGCGAATCAACCTTAAACAAGTCGATTCTAATTATTTCAAATATAATATATACAGGTATATATATATATATATAGGTATAGTTTCATTTAGATAGAAACGAAATAACGTGTATTAAAAAGATATGTCTAAGATCTATCTACGAAATGCACATAAAATGTGCTGTATGCTCGCGCTTTAAACATACTCGTAACACGTATACGTAAGAAAATCTTCCGCAGAAAGAAATCTTGTCATCTTCGTTTCAGCAGGTTACGACCATAGTCGAAACTCATCGATCTTGAAATGTCCGTGACATGGTCGATCCAAATCTTATCTATCGAACAATCATCCTTTATATTTTATGTCTTGAGAGTATCTAGCTGCTACGCTTCGTTCTGTAAAACACATACTTCTATTTTACTATATGAATATTTATGACGATCACCTTATACGTTACGAAATAAATGAACCTATTAAAAATCATACGGCGGAACGAATGGTGCGAGCGCTACGAACGGATAAAGCCGGCACTTTCGTTTCTTCAAAATTTATAAAATTGCAGCGTATAGATGAAAGAAAATACGGTTATTCGTACTATTATTACTCGTTTACGTTGGCGTTAATTCGAGTTTTCCACTTCTTGGCCCACTGAAAGTCAGTTCGCGCTACTTTCACCGGATAATGAGACGCGTAACATGGCCAAGTCGATCCGAACGGCAAAGATCTAATCGGAAAGGACAGCGTTAAATGTTTATCTCGATATGCATCTAGACGAAAGACTCGCGTGCAACACTAACAGCGAGAAACCAGCGAAAATAGAAAATCGAGCGAAAAAGTACGAAAGAGATTCTTGGAATTTCTCTTCGCGTCGATCGTACCGTTCAGATTCATCCGTGTAAATTTACCGAAAAGAATGCCATAAATGAAACGCTGCGTTGATGCAACATTGGCTCCTGCAATCAGTGGATGAATTTACTCGGAAGTCGCATACTTGCCCGATCAAAATATTTTTGATAAATGGTAAATCATTACAATTTTAACTTATCCGGTAGAACATCAACGTATTTCGTTCTCGTTAGAAACGTTATTCTCCGATCGTCTTCCCTTTTTACTTTGTTCGTTCCTTCCCTTTTCGTTTCCAATTAATCTTCTTTTTCCTCGCGGAAAGTGAAAATGAAATTTTCGGTGAATTTATGAAATTTATAATTTTATCAAATAGAAAGCAAAGTGTTTTACGTAAGGTGAAAGTCGGCTTTTATATAGGTGCTAATAATATTTATCGATCAAAATTCATGTCAAGAAGATTAAAATCATTTCCTTGTTGATCGCTTAGTAGTATCACTTTGATTATTTTACTTTGTTTGCCATTTTTTTGCAACGCAGTGTCATACATATTTCATTTAAATACGTTACGATTTATAATACTCTGCGGTAGCATTCTATCGACTGACGTTTGATTCAACGTATGTTAAAACATAATCGCTTTACCATCGTCGAACGAAGATAGAGCTGCGTGATAATTTCTATTATAGCTGCTAGCAACATCGCTTAACTTTAAATTACGTACATCTTACTTACATCTTACTTACGAATTCGTTTACCAAATCGATATATGAAATTCAACACGAAATAATAACAAGAAGAATCTAATTATAACAACACGAAATAATCTACGTAACGAGCAATTTAATTGGCAATTTAATCAGTATACGTAGGTAGATGCAATTAATTGAATTAGCAAATACGGATGAACGTAGTTACACGCGATATAGGCTATCGCGTTTTAATCATTGCATGGAGGTATTGCTAAAACGCAGTATTATTTATAAATCTTTCGTAAGCGGACATACCACCAAAATTCTTAAGGCAAATGCCACTTTTTTTAAACGGACCTACGTATCCTTTTTTAATTAGACGTTCAGCCTAGCCGGTCCCAGACGAGTTCACCGACCCGAGGTATACAAGTTTGCGAAGCTCGAAGAAGAATTCCGAGATAGAACATCGATGAAACGTACTTTCTTCGAAACATCGTACGTTATGAAAATAATTTCCATCCGATTATATATATAACTAATTCCGTTGCTTTAGACTTTTATAGTCATCTTCTGTTGTTTCGCCGTTGTTGTTCCCTAATTTCAAATACGTCGCACCTGTTTCTCGATAATACGTTTCTATCGTGATTGTAATCCAAGGAAACAACGAATTAGCGAATAACTGGTTTGACACGTGGCTCGCATATTTATCTTTATCGTGCCATTGTCTCGAATATTTTTCTTTATCATAAGCGTGTAATCGATAAAATATCATAAAAATAGATTTTATTCCTTCGATCTAGATATCAATTCTCTCGAGCTCTGTCCATTATTAGCCACTAACAAGGAATTCCAAGTCTCGCGAAAGTCATATTATAGAAAATCGAATCGAGTCCGAAAGCAATTACAAATCGACTTTAAACGAGCGATGTAGGAGTTTTAAAATTTAAGCGTAGGCAGGAAGACCGACGAGATAAGTATAAATACAAACTCTTCTTCTTACTTTAACGCGTTAGACTCTCCTCTCCAACGCGTACGAAATTCGTTCGATTGGAATGTATGCGATAGGATTTGATCGAGCGTTGTCTTAGAAATTTCGTTCGAACAAATAAAACTCGTACGAAGCAATTGCAGCGTGAATCGAATTTCGTATACACGACGAACCAAGAAAAGAAAACGGCGTAGCAAAATATTATAGAGAATGCGGGTCAGGTTTAGTTACTCGTGCGATGACCCGATCACTTGCAATTAGCCATCTCTACTCTGTTAGAAGAGAGCAGGTTACTTCGCGGCGACGTTTACCCGCTGTCGCACCCTGTCGTTGTCCTGTTCGTTTCTTCGCGACTCACGCGCTCCCTTCCATCGCTTTCTTTACTGTAAGTAACTGTACTACTACCGGCGTTTCCTGTATCTCTAAATTGGTAACGCGATCCGAGCAACGAACGAAGAACGGCCAATCGAACTGTATCGAAGGTCAAGATATGCCTGTTCCTCGATTTAGTTCCCTCGCCGTGTATTCCGTACGCGTCTAGAAGCTGGAATGTCTGTCTAGTCGAGGCGTACACGCGCCAAGGCATTCGGTGGTAACGACCGCTCGCCGTCCTTTCTTACGCTTCTTCCAACCACTTCTTCAAAGATATCATCGATCGGACGGACATCGCGGCGTTTCAAAGTTTTCGAGACTGTGACAATTTCGAAAATTGAATACCGCTCTCTTTCTATTCGCTTCTTATTTCCTTATTTCGCGGTTCTTTTCATTTTTATAACTGTCCTCCTCTTCTTTTCAATTTCCTACGATTATTACTCCAACGTGGATAGCTTTACACTCGGAATCTCCTTTTATTATTATTATTTTTTTTTATTTTTTATTTTTTTTTTTATTTTTTTTTTCTTTTTGGAGAAATCGCTATCGACGTATTAATATCGTTCCTGTCGTTTTCCATAACCCATAACAGAGAGACGTATCGTGACCCCATGCGGAAGAAGCAGAGAATAGTTTTACGTTCGGATTCGTGCGAATATAGACCGCGTCTTGGCTTTAACCCTGAACAGAACCACTTTGTTTCGAGCTCTGTAATAGATATTGCGTACCGTGCAATTGTACTACGTGTAATTGTACGCGGAAACGAGCGGTGAAACTCGTGTACGCGCAGCTTTTGTCTCGATTACTGTTACTCGCTGATGCCACTCTTAATAATACCGCGATACAAACATTGAATAATAATGGCACGCGGTAACAGTAAGGCGATTGTTACGTTGTTTGAACGTAACAACGTAACAACCTTTTGCATCGTATAGAGACATCTTGGTTCGAAACTAGTTGCAATGCCAATGGTATACATAATACGATAATGCTTTAACGAAACCACTAGTATCGTTATTTTAGAGGAGCTAGAAGATGGAGCGAGACAACGATCGACGTACAACAGGTTACCTCTTTCCAACGCGTGTTGTACGACTTTAGATCTTGAAACGTATTATACAAGGTTTTTATCTTGGAAAAAAAAGAGGAAAAAGAAAAAAAAGAAAAGCCACTGTCGAATAAGAAAATTCTGATCCCTACTCGCGCGCATAAAACGCAACAGTTGCGATAATTCCGCCATAATTTGACAAGAAACTCTGATTGAAATCGCAGGGGAGGGCTGTGTAGAGAAACCAGTGTCGACGTTATGGCGCAATTACGTTACCAGCAGCAGGCCGGACGTGTCGATGAGGTTGACGGTCACGAACGGCGGTTTGACCGCCACGACCAAGGATCACGGTTTGACAGAGTACTGGGCGCATAGGGTGACCTATTGCACGGCACCTGCTTCTCATCCTCGCCTCTTCGTCTGGGTCTACCGGCACGAAGGACGTAGGTTGAGGCCAGAGCTCAGGTGCCACGCTGCTCTCTGTAGCAAGGAGTCCACCGCCAGGAGGCTGGCCTCGACCTTGAACGCCAGGTTACAACAGGCGCTCCTAGAATTCCGACGGGACAAGGTCTCCAGACAAAATGCTAGGTAAGCAAATCGATCGTGTGTTACGCGTAAATACGAAAGAGAACAGCTAGATCGTCGAAAAGAATCACGCGAAAGGATCATCGAACAGATTCGCAGTTTGTAATCGGCATCGATCGATGTCGCCGTAGTCCAGACAAGCAAATTTAAATTTACAGCTCGCACACCGATCGGTCCTCGTTATTCGTTATCTACACTTATTCCTACTCCTATTCCTATTTCCTATTTCCGTCACACACGAGCTTATAGAGTAAGCTTTTCTTTTTCTTACTTTCCTGTTTTCTCTGCTATTAACGCGTTGCTTCAACGTCGAAGCTCACCGGCAACTTTGTACGGTTAGAGCCGCCTAACCTATTCTAATTCCGCGTCGATCGACGCTTCTATCCTACGTCTCACACTTTCAACTTTGACATTTTTCCTATTTTTTTTTTGATATCGTTTTCTCCTGTCAAATAGTATGGAGTATGCTCTTCTGTTAAGACCTTTGCAACAATGTTTTCTTTTTTAACAATGTTTAAGATAATCTTTCCTGTCGCTATTTACATCGTCTACTTATAACGCGAGGATAGTTGGCTGCTTTATCCGCGCCTTCGTTAACCGTCGTTACCTTTGATACCTTTGAAATGGCGCTCTTCGAATCCATCTACAAAGGAACTGACGCGATACACTCTGATTCCAATGCTTTTCTCAAACAATATATATCGTTTCCGCGGAATCGAACGTTAATTACGTTATCCGTATAACCAAATATTTTAAACGAGCCTCTCGAGAAGTTTCGATCCTTTTCCCGAACAATGAGATTAAAAAAAGAAAAGAAATCGAATAAACGTTCTTTTCCTCTTTCGATAAACTTTATGTACACGAAGCTTCTTTTCGTATATTATTCGCCAATATATATATATATATATGTCGGAGATGGTGAGACACCGGAGCCTTCCGTCGAAAACCGGGGAAAAATCCCTAATATTGTACTTTGGACTCCGCCATAGCCGTAGCTAAACAATCACCGCCCTTCAGCCCAATTGTAATTGCCTGCAATCTATGAGAATGAGTTTGGGTTCGAGGTGACAACCAGTCACCGAACGTAGCCGCGGTCAAGGGACGAACATTTTCTAACAAAGTCATGGAAAAGTCTATAGCCCTCCATAAAAAGAAATAGTTGTAACGGCACTCGACAGTAAGCACACTAATGGTTTCTGTCTCATGGCTCGCCATAAGCAGACCCTATTTTATGGGTAGGTCAATTGCCGGTTGTCGAGACATATTCGCAAAACATCTGCAGCCAGCCTAATGACCCGTCATAAACTCTAAACCTTGATTAACGAAAATAGGCAAACAGTCTTTTCCGTGAAGGACACTTCCAAAGACTGATCAATTAACAACAACGGCAATTTCCCTCACTCTCCGAACGACGACTTGTCTCCACGAATATAAAAGACCTGGTGCCGCTAGAGATGGGCTCTCAGTTTTTCCTAAACCGCGTCACCGAGAGAGCTTCGAGTACGATTTCATCATTTCCTATAGAGTGCTTACTTCGCGTGCTAGCTGAGATTACCACATAGGCGTTGCCGACGAGTTAAGAATAAAAGAGTCCCGTTGACCGCGTATTCGTTATCGGACCTCAGACTATTGTCATTCGCATCGCGAGTACCTAACCGCCGCGGTTTATTTGTCAAGTCTCACATCTCCATACCTGTGTTAATAAACTCTGGATCACACCTTGACAATGGCTACTACTGGTGAAGATTCGTTGCCTGCCCACACCTCCAATCCTACTGACTCTCCGACATATATATACATATATATATATATATATATATATATATATATCCCGAACGAACTGTCTATTCCTGAACGAATTTAATTGCCGACTGTACTCGAAACGGTTGTTTATCATCCTACTATCTGTTTCGCGGAAAAAGATGTACCTAATTCAATAAGGGAAAGAATTTGCTCTTGGTCACACGTATTTCACGTTTGAAATCATCGTTGGACCGAGTTGGACAAGTAAAACCTTCCACTACTACTTTCATCGAGCCGAGAAACGGTAACGTATACCTATTTCTTTATTTATTAATCGTATCCTTTTAATTCCGATTAGCAGCTACGTACAACGTCTTATACGCGTACAATTTTCTCTTTTCTTTTTTCCTTACTCATCGCAAGTCTCTCCCTGTAATGGATAATAAATAAAGATAAATAAATACATGGCATATACTCGACATATATTAGACGTAGCCCGTATCAGGAAATCGTAGATACGTCGTTTAAACCTCGTCTTTCTTTACCGTAAGAAAATCGAGGCCAGTGGATTCCCGCAGGAATTCGACGGCGGGGAAATCGGATGCACTTCGTGTGTGTGTGTGTGTGTGTGTGTGTGTGTGTGTGTGTGTGTGTGTGTGTGTGTGTGTGTGTGTGTGTGTGTGTGTGTGTGTGCCAGCATTGCCAAGCGTATTTGCCGTAACACCGTAACCTCTCGCCGAAGAGACAATTTGGGTCGCGTTCGTAGAACACGATCGCAGCAATCGAGTCACGATTCAGGTCAAATTCGATCGTTCGACAACGCGTATCTAACTGAATGTCTCTAAAAAGAAACGATCGTTTTCCTTAAATAATATCAGAGATTTATGTTTTCGCACGATCAAAATCCCGATCGATTGTTGCAAATTACAGATGCTTGTTCCGAATGACAGAACTTTGAGCCGGATATCGGAAAGCCATGTTACCCTACATTAAATTAAATGAACAATATTTGTGTGTGTGAAAACATAAAAAGCTACGTATACATTTTATTGTTGACATTTATTAACAATAATGTGCTGTTATCTCCCGTTGCTGTCGAAGAAATTAAAAGTAATTTTATTGAAAATGCGCTAATGATAATTCTATCGATTTCAAAGTAGAAATAATTTTGTAGCAGAACGTAATTTCTCTTTCGGCAAGCCAAATACTCAAAATTCGATAGATACGCGTACTCGGACTCTACTGTCATTGACCGTATATAAGTAACCGACTCGAAGAAAACACGTAAACGTATATAAGCATCGAGACACCGACTCGTTCCACACCAAACGTAACGATTATTTGAAATTATCAAAAAATCGAACGATCGAACGTTACTCTGCATTCGTGTAAGATAACGATGCACAAATTTTATAACAACTATTTCTACGCGTTACAAGAGGAACGTAATACCTATCAAGAACCACGTATTGACCCACGATCCGCCCCTAATCTAAAGACGATCGAAAAACTTTTTTGCCTGTTTAATACGATATATTCGATCAATATGGAAACTAAAATTAATCTTTCCACGCTGTTATAGAAAAAAATGATAACGCCAAGTGAGGAGACTAAATTTTTAAAACTGTGAACATTGTTTTTTTTTTTTTCAGATTATCGCTAGCAAACGCTCTGTATGAGAACCCTTCCTTACCACGACGAAAGCTACTTCTCAGTATCGGAGGCCAGAATTACCGACCTCCCCTCGAGAGATCGAAAAGCGCGCCGAAATTATCAGCGATCGAGGAAGATATCGTCGCTGAGGAAATAGAGCAGCAGAGGATTCTCGAAGAGTTGAGGACACTAGAGAACGTGGCGCACAGTTGGCAAGATCAAGATAGCTGGAGGCTCGCTCGATTACTCGATGCTCTGAATCGCGAATCTTCCGACGAGAACGGAAGTATTTCGAGCGGCTGTGAAACAGCCAGCACCGCGACCAGCGAAGAAAGAGCTCCAGGTCCGGAAGATCACCATGCTACAGGTACATAAAAATAAAATTAAATCTCTTCAAATTTTTTCAATTTTGGCTTTTCTCTCAAATCTCTCTCTCTCTCTCTCTCTCTCTCTCTCTATATATATATATATATATATATATATATATATATATATATGTGTGTGTGTGTGTGTGTGTATAATGAATCGGGCGACGAACCTAGCTAAAAGATAATACGATGAATTTGAAAACATACGCGTAGAAAACAAATATATTATAGTTACAGAGAATTATCGTCAAATCGATTGTTTTGAAATTAAGGAAGATCGTTAAAGATCAAACTTTAAAAACTGATATTAGAGAAAAATTTGAGCAGAAAAAAGCGAATCGGATTTCGTCGATAAACTATATAGGTCGGTTAAACTTGGTTCGGATTACCTACATCGATTCGAGTCTCTTGAAACTATTTTATTAATATAAAGTTTATCTTATCTAACGATCGGTAATATAACGTATTAGCATAATAACTGAGCAAATTGTTCGATATTTCTGCAGATATTCCAATTTCTATATAATTCCTATATATCCCTGTTTATCCGTTGTGACTAATTTTTCTAACAATTTTCGACGTACCAAGGTATCCTCTTCCGACGATCCACTTGCCTAGTCCCTAGATCGATAATTTCTTTTTTTATATTTTTAAATACGTCAAGATCAACGCAACACAAATATAGCGAGTACAAATAAAAAAGTCAAGTTACTTGAACTCGAGCAACTGGAAGCGGAACAACTCGACTAAATGATCGAAATTATAATAGATTACTTGAGATTGTTCGAGATATGAATTATTATAGTCTTATTCCTTTATAGTTTACTCCTTTGCTATCGTAAATTACAGGTGAGACAACGGAACAGCGAATAGAGAGAAGAGTGATGTTCTCGGATGACGCGGTCGTAAGAGGCGCAGGTCCCCGAAGAAATTCCGAAGGTTCGCCAAACTTCATGACCTGTGCCGGAAGTCCGCGTTTTCACCGTCGAAACACGGTGCACACCAGCCGTGAAAGGTTTCCACATCGGAACGAAGAGGACGAATCGATGGAGGAGGAGGAGGAAGAGATAGAGGATCCTGCGTCGCACGTGTTCGATTTCGAGTACGTCGAGGACTTTGACGACGTGGTGGATTATAGACCAAGAGGCGAGATATTATGCAGGTTGGACGATCCGCAGGATAGAGAGAGACGAGCGATGGAAAAGTACCCTGGCAGAATGAGTCACAACTTGCTGCAAAACGACGACTCCCCTTTCTTGACTTTGGACTCGTTGGACGAGGAAGTGGATAGCGACGAAAGCGGCTACGTCGAGGCACCGCCAAAATCTTTATTGGGCCAAGACGACCGCAAAGAGGACGAAGAGACCAATAACGGTCGCGTGGAATCGGATCAAGACCAGACCGGGTCACCGGATGTCCTGAGAGGATCGAACGTGGAAGAAAGCGGAAAAACGAAAAACGACGATTCCAAAGAAACGAAAGACGCGAAAGACGCGAAAGACGCGAAAGAAGAAGCGGAAATGGAAGAGCAGCTAGTCGAATCGAAAGATTCTATGCTGACCGTGGAGAATAATCAGAGGATCAAAGAGAAGGAGAGGGAGAGAGCCGATTTCATCAAGTGTCCTATTTCAGAGACTATAAAGAAACTGGCGAACGCGTCGCTGAAAAGCTCCAAGTCCTTAGAAATGACCACGAACAACTGTTTGAAAGCTTTGAATAATTTAAAGACGTCGAAGTCGTTGGACGGTGTTAAGCCGACAGAGATGGAAGGAGAGTCGCCGAGCCTTCATCAAAGGAAACAATTGCTCGCCCAACAAGGCGTTATCGTTTAATAGCTGGTCCAAATAAAATATAAGAAACGCACGAACGAAAGACAAAAGCCCGAAAATTCTTAAATATAGGTTTGCCCTTGCGCGATCGTCGACCTATCGATTAACGACAGGCCAATCTGTACATCGCGTATTACGAACTCGTTACGTTGCCGCATTCGTTGCCGACAATTTTTAAACGATAGAAAACTTTACCAAGAGATAATAATCGAGGAGTTGGTTTCGTTCGATCGATAAAGATCTTTAGTAAATCGTTTAGTAAATCCGTGTTATTGATTTAACAGAAACGAAATGCGGTTTCGAGTACCGTGAGAATATGTAACGTTAGATAATGCGAGGATATACGTACGTTGCTCTATCGAATTGTTGACGATTGAACGATTTTTTCACGAAATCGGTGTAGTAAAGAAGTAAGTTTATAATCGGAATCAACTAGCGATCCGTGATTATCGAGTTCGGCTTGACGCGCAGGATCGTTAGTACGTACCCCGCTATAGTATGGACAAATCGAACGTTAAGCGGGCTACTCTTGCGGAGCATGGTACAATTATTTACGATTATATCGATTTACGAGCGTGTACTTACAGCACAGAAAACGTAAAACGGGTTCGGCGCGTGCTATAGAAGCAATATTTTTCTAAACGTATATCATTCGTTAAAAGAGCCAAACTTTCGGCAAATATCTCGATAGAATCGATCGTCACAAGATAACAAAGTTTCGCACGAAACAAATACTTTCTTAAGAAACGTTAATAATGCTTTATACGCATTTTAAAAATAGAAGAAATTTTTTTATACTAACTTTTCGTAACTTTTCGTAACTTTTCGTAACTTTTCGTAACTTTTCGTAATTTTTCGTAACTTTTCGTAACTTTTCGATTCGAACGATTAAAACAATAAACTTTGTTGCGATAAATTGTGTAACGTTAAATCTAACGAGCTTCGTGCTTGCCGAAAATGAGATTAAAATCGTATTCGGCGCTAGTCGCACATAATAATTCGAGCATTCGAACTGTCACGTTTAAATTTATAATACACGGTTCTTAAATAGGAACCTGCCATACGTATACCCGATACAGTATGTACGTTTCTTCGTACTGTCAGCAAAAGAACTCTACTCTGTTATCGATAAACTGTTAAGAATAATTTGGACCGAACACATTGATAATTACGCATGTATCCTAGATGGAAGCCAAACCGCTCGTGTACCATGCTACTAACGATGCGAAAGAATCCCAAATATATTGTCACCATTGCTGTACAAGAAAGATTCGAAGACCAATAAAATAGACAACAATTCTTGAAAGTTTAAAACTCTCGTACCTTTCTTCGTCTCATCGCCCGGATAACTGCGGCAACCTGCTTAAACTCGCAGAGACTCGCATTCGGCCAAGTGTCGTGACCGCTACGAGCCGCCCGATAATTACAGATCGCGTGTAAAACCGGCAGAAAACGCGAATCACGGCGCTTCACGGTATACACATCTGCCGTGGATTCAGGTCGATCGATAGGACAGAGACGCAGGCGTCTCCATAGGTATCGCTCCACAGGGTCAAATCTTTTTAAAACGTTACACAGAAACTGTTTATTATTATTTCTTACGAAACGATAACGATCGTATTATTTCTATCGAAAACTTGAAAACTTTTCTTCGTCGTTTTAGCAAATTCTTTACAATCTTCCTCTATGAAAATATCATTTCTACGAGATACCATTTTACGAAAATATCTTTGTACAAAATTTCTATCGAAAGCTAATAGTACAATTCTCTACTGCCTGTATTCATAGGCTGCTACCATTTTACCAAATTACGATCAGTTGAATCGATAAAGACAACGCGCACGTATTTATGCCACCTATCCTGTATTTCTATACTAATTCGTTGCAAGAATAAAACCGAAGAATAATAAAACATCCTTTCAACCATCTGTCGGCGTTACTTGCCCATAGTAAATGCATAGAGATTTCTAAGAGCACTGTGCGACGAGCGATCGTTTATTTAAATTTTGACCTTCGCGATAGCATCTGCACGAAGGCAAAAACCAGACGTAAGACGAGGATTATCGATTTCATTGCACAGCGATATTACCGCATATACAGATCGGACATCTTTCAGCATTCCCTTGCAACAACGTTCGATGCGGAACGTCCCCGTCAGATGGCGGCAAATGTGCTTATAACTACCTACCCGATATTCGAAAATCGTTTACGATTCGTTCCGAGATACATTTATATTTACCGGGAAAATTAGTCCCTTATTTCGTTGTATCGATCGGTACAAATAAATCGTTCTTCCCAATTTGAAATATACAACGACGAGCGAAGAAAAGTTTATAAAATAAGAAACCTTTAAACGTATCATAATCTCACAAAGTGGATTTATTACTCCTAGTAGTAAGAGCAACGAATAAATAAAACGTATATCGCAGAATAAAAAATGTTTACGAATAACGAATACGATAAAAAATGTTTGATACGAAAGTTAGTAAAATTTATAGCCTAAACTTGATCTTAAACGTGCATTGACATTTCTAAATATCGAGTAACAATACAATAGTAGGAATACGTACAAAGGAAAGATATTTTCATTTACGCTGTATCGATTTATATCGTATAACTGTATTTTACGTTACTGCATGCCGGACTAACAAGCCGCATTACATTAACATCTTCTTTGATCGAAATGTACGTTTGTTTCTATATAGATGCGGCCAAATAAATTATAGTTGTCGCGATATTTCCTCCTGTATATCGGACGAAATTTGCAAAGGCGTGAAACTTTTTCAACTTTTCCCATTTACAATCAACTAGTACGTATAAAGTCGGTTTAATACGCGGCAGCAATGCGAACAATGCGAAAGCAAATAGGGAGATCGAACGTGCGACGACAGCGAAACGGTCCTTGCATCCAGTCAAGATCAAGGTACATACCTCGTCAAGTCTCGTTTCGAGTCACAGTTCTCCATGGATACGATAGCGCGTTGGTCTGCGCTGCTCGCGCACACCTACATCTCTCGTCCATGCGACCTACTAACTTATCGAGCCGCGCGCGCACACTTGTATACGGATGTGCATTCAGCGTGCACGCTACAAATCCTACATAAATGCACCAACAGCACCCAGGATCTGTCCCTTTTTCCCCGCTTAACTTTCGATTTACGTATCCTTCGTTGTTTTAATTCTCCTTAAACGCTTGCTCGAGCAAGCTCGAACAAGCTCGAACAAACGAATATTTCTTCGACAAAGTTTTAGCATCACGAACGTTTCTTACATGCAACAGACATATCCGGCGATCGACCGCCTACATTAATCGCTATTATAATAATAGCTATTAGATCAAGGAATCAAATCGAACCTTACCGCCGTCACTTACAGCGATTTCGTTGACTGTATTTGATATTTAGAGAGCATTAATTTCGCAGACCCGTATACGCGGTCGTAGCGTTCCGATAATTCATAACAAAAGTTTTCCATCATTCTTCTACCAACGACTACTCCATTAACGTGGTATTCCAGTCTACACAAGTATAGATAAATCAGCGCACGACCTATAGAAAATCTACCATCCTATAGTTATATACGAGCTACGATTTTAACGACCAACCTTTACATAGACTTTCGAGCTGTCTCGTTGCACACGCATACAGATTTCGGCATACAGGTCCACTTGTTTCACCCATACCAACAAGTCCATCTTCCCCGGTTCATCTTACACTCATACGTACGCCTGATGTATGGTAACACGACGTTACATACAGATACATGCAGGTACATATATGCAGGTAGCGTATATCGGAGGGGCACGTCAGACCCCCTGACAAACGTTGGAGGGGGTCCGTGGGGTCCCATAGAGCGGCGAGTAGCTGGTTGGGGCCCGCACCCATACGCGCACGAGCCGCGAGTAGTGTTAACGGCCTTGCTTTATGTGGGTCATGAAACAAGGTCCCACTAGCACGAGGAGCACGAGGAGCACGACGAGCACGAGGAGCACGACGAGCACGAGAGAAGCAGAGAACGCAGCGGCACGGCGCGCTCCACTCCAGCTCCGTTTCGTACTTCCATAGACTTACACGCGCGCACGCGGTGCTCTCTGGTGAACGCGATTGCACGCAACACACGTGCCCCGGCAGAATTGTTGTTATTTATGCTTCTTAAATACGTAGTTTTTTCTTTTCATTTCTTTTCTTTTCTTTTCTTTTCTTTTCTTTTCTTCGACGCTGAATACGCATGGTAAATATTGCATAAAGCGGTTAGCTTGTCACAGATAAAGATTACAATGGCTCGGAAAAGTATTCGAGCGTCCCTAGAAACTTTTTACGTACGTATACAGATATTCGGCAAAACATTTCGAAATCTCGTTAGCGTTATAACGAGATACGACAGTCTCTCGCTATTATATTAGTTTCGAAAAGCATCTGAAAATATTCACACAACCACCCACCCACCCACTCCATACACACACACACACACACACACACAGTTACAAGATATTTATTGGAAGCATACAAATCGCAAATTATTCGCCAAACTATTTCGACAGTCAATTATTCGTTATATCAATAAACCAGGATATTTAGCGAGACCATCTTTGCCACCAGTTGTACGTTCAAGACCGTTATTTACGTTCTATACTAATGTTTCGCTCGCTGCATGTTTGTAATAAACGTCCTGTAACTTCTCTATACATTTTCCGAATAACTTTTTAATTTTATCGTCGTAATTACGATAGTCGCGTCTCGTTACAGCGCTAACGAAATTTCTAAACGTTTCGTATAACGCGTACAATCATATTCATAAAAATCTTCCGTGGTAAGTGTTGGAATACTTTCACGAAATTTCGAAACCGATCGAGGATAATTTTATATGTTGATATACGGTCGAAAGTCTGAAATAAAATATTTGTAAAGAGGCGTATTTGTCGTCGAGAGAACAACGATGGGTTAAAAATTTGTCGAGTGCACGCGCGAGGCACTCTGTTTTATTTACTAGCGTAGACTGAATTCTGCGCTGTTGCGCGTACAACTCCGTTTTAGAAACTAGAGATATTCAGATACGGCGCGCGTCGCACTTGACTCTTTTCATTTTTTCAATCTCAGAACGGTCATTTCCTGTAGATTTTTGACATTCTTGTCGAGGTTCACGAATCATCTTGCTGGAAAATAAAATTTAACCCTAGACTTGTCCACGGTTAAATTATCGATAATAAACCAAACTGTACAGCGACTTTTATAATTCGAGGAAGGCAAAAATTATTTACGCAGAGAAAAATCGAAACGACAATTGACGTACTTTACATACTTGTCACCAATTATTTTGAACGACACTTGTCGACACTTGTCTCGAAACAACGACTGTGCAACGTTTGAAATTTTAACGTTTGAAATTACTTGGGAACGGCTTCACCTCTGCCCCTCGGGAAAGCATCGGATTAATACGATCGATCAAAGAAGACGACACAAAAGAAAACGCTAAAAGGCTGGATTACGCAGAACCAGCGTTGCAAGATATCTTGTCGTACGAAAGGTTAATTCGGCATATTGCGCGATAAATTCATTCTGTCCTCGTGGCTGGCACCTCTGTAAGAATTGAAAATCTCAGATTGATCTTGTAGTTACGAAGCGCACTATCTTGTTTCCTAAATTATCCCTTTCCAACAGTCTACGTACAAATTTAAATGCACCGCTATTATATATTAAAGGTTTGAAACCGCTATCTCTTCCGAGCTGTTGTTTCGTTCGATTTCCGATCAAGCTATTCGATCAACTCTCCACGCTTGCAACGCAACGGATGAACGCTTTCGTGCTGGCGTATCTGTACATTGAAGTAGGCAGAGGGAGAGGCAGAGAGACAGAGAGAGAGAGAGAGCCACCAACGCAATCGGTGCTTTCTACAATGTGCTCCAAGCACAGTGTACCTTCTCTTCCTGGTGCAACATTGGCAAAAGAACCGATCGACTCTACGCAAACGCGCGTCGATACATCGCGTTTTCAATCAGCCGGATTTATTCGTCGTAACCAGCGGATGATCGTTGGATGATCGTTCGAGGACCGCAGTGACTGCAAAACGCGCAAACGAAGATGGAACGTTAACAAAGTGTCGACGTCGAGCGATCCTTGATTTTGTGGATTATTCGAATAGCAGGCTCGATAATGATGGCAATGGACGCGCTAGATATACTGGAACAGTAGTAACAGTACCAACGGTACAGTTATTGTACAGATTATAGTAATAAAGTTAAACGTGCAATGATATGGTTACACCGATCCTGACGCCGATATTACGCCGACAACGAGAAATTTTCTCATTCAACGGCTGCCTTATTTAATTTGATGACATTATTTATAACGTCCAAATATCCTCCTAACTCATAGTTTGACTTCCGAAGAATTTATAAAATAATATGGACGAACAGTTCTATCAAAGATATATCTCCGCCCTTTTACTAACAGCTACTTTCCCACTTTCAAATCATGTAAAACGATGCAAATGAACAGTCGACTCGTAATTTGACGGTATAATTATGCCAGCAACGAACAACCAAGTAAATTTTAGTCAAAGTCACGATCTTTGGAAACAAGCATGCTACAAAGTGTGGCACTTTCACTGCGGTCGAAATAGATCGCGTAATGCGGGTTATATACTTGCAGGCGCGACGCGAAATGACTTTTTCGAATACATCTAAAACGTTTTTAAAATAGGAGAAATTATTGTCACAGAAACGTTTTTTCCTCGGAAAATTAGAAACTAATGCAGCACGATACAAAGATTGGCGAAAAATTTGCGTATTACGTATTTATATAAATATCGTTGCTAGAATCTAAAACAACTCTAATTAAGATCATCTAATTAAGAGATCTATTGAAAGAAAATGAACGATTGGCAATCACAATAAAAACAAAGCGATTTATACGAATCTTAATCGTTAATAATTGAATCGAAGGTTGTAAGATCTGTAAATTCGTACATTAAAATTCGTACATCGATCGTACATTTGTTTCGAGCTCCATGAGCGAACATATCCCAGTTTGCCTTGCCAACTCGAAATCTTAATCAACGTGAAAATGAAAAATCCAATATTATGAGATAATATTCAGGCGCGTGTGTCACGAGCGAACGAAAAAAAGGTTTCGCCTCCACCGGCAACCAGCTTCGACGAATATAGTTCAAATCGTATCGAGATCGATCATCGTCACACCGCACCGTTGGCTAGTAGCTGCCAACTCGCGGAAGGTGGTACTTCGTTCGCCTATCCAACTGAACGACGATAACGTTCGATGGGAATTTTCGACGGCACCCCATATAGTTTTCACCGCGCGTGCTACACACGCGGTAGCTACGATGCCAAGAGAAATCGAACTTGATCGCTAAGCGAGCCGCGACGTCAGCTCGGCCCATTAGCCGCGTTCGAGGTTGTTTTGCCGCGTGCAAGAACAGCCTGCGAAGACCGAGGACGAGGAACGACCGGACGAAGCCCGAAAGCGTACTTTAACCCGTCAAGACGCAACGATCTACGAGTGGCTTGGGCCGAGTACAAAATCGCTCTGTCACTTTGGTCATTTGCGACTGTCATTTTTAATTTTCTAACGAAATTACAATCTATAAGAAATTCTACACACTGAACGGTCGAGATAAAAATACACGATGGGAATTTTGGGCAAAAACATTTTGGTTGATCCGACTGCTTCGGTGGTAAATTTCGCACACGAAAACACGAAAACACGAAAACGATAAAACAAATTCGTATAAACGCGTGCCCTGTTCGACCTCATTTCCGAGTTATAGCGAGTTTCTTCCGAAACAAATTGAAATCTATCTGTGCCTGCTTCCACCAGAGATGATCAAAGTGACCTGGTTGCATCCAAACACAACACAAAACTGCAGACGTTTTATCATCATGCTGCCTTACTCTGCGCATTTTTCCAGCTATCGTTAGTTAGATATCGAGCTCTGTTTGTAAAGAGGCAAGTAACATACAGGCAAGGTGAACATGGTGAAATAGGTAGGTCAACTATTTCCTTTTGTCGATAGAATTACTGCGATAGAAAACTCTCTGTATCTCGTAAATGTTCATTCTATTAATTAATCAATTAATATATATATATATGTATGTATGTATGTGACGATTTTTTAAAATAATTAGATATATATTAGTATTTCAATAAAGAAAATTAATTCTGAACTTTCGAACCCGATGTTCTATTGTTTACGTTGTGAATACTGTTGGGAAACTCGTGTTAATAACGATTTCAAGACCGTGATTATTTCGCACGAGCATGTATTACAAGCATGTAAACAAATATACATAGTAGTGGTAATACTACCAATAATTCATTTGCTTTATTTTATTACTTGGATCTCGATAATATTTAAGATGTCGTATATCAAAGTCGCGAATCAGTTCAGGCCTAATCGATAAATACGTATCATACCATGTATCGTATCGTTCGTAAACACTGATCTATTAACTTACTTCCACTACTTGATTCCATTCAGTGATGCGAAAAATTAAAGAAAAACGCACTTCTTCCTTGCAATATAGAGTGGGTCTCGCCTAGCTAGGACAAGCTGCTCTGCTCCGAAACGACAGAAGATGGGAAAAACTTTCATCGAGCAACATCGAATAATCTGTAATACCATTTTCTCTTTCAATTGTCATTTTTCCAAAATAAACCGCGACAAGTAAAACATATTTATGGGTATTCGGTATTCGGTATTTCGGTTTACGGTCGATCGAAGAGCCAGTATTATATTTCTAACGTTATCAGCAACTTTATTCTATATTGCATCTTGTTAAATTACAATTATTTTAGATTAATGCGTTTCGAGCTATTCCTGCGTGTCTAAATACAATTACGCTGAAATTTCCCAGAATGCACGCTATTCTGGTCGCGACGTTATCTCAACGTACAATAGCGATATCGTTAAGGTAAAATCTAACCAACAGCTTACATTTTTCGTACGCGTTTAAATCTTTGTAAAATACAGCGACCAATCGATCGTCTCTCTAATACTCTAATACGAACTGAACTACGTACGAACTGAAACGGAATACACTTTCGGATTCGCATTCGATCGATATACAGAAACTACTGTGCGGAATCATTATAACGATACCGACGGTGAAATCTACGGAAACGCGATACAAGTATCATTAATACCACCTACGAGTACGAAATGTATCCATTCTCGAAAAAAAAAATGAGACAATGAAAACAAACGCCACTTGGTATTCATACAGGATACCAGAAGAATATCAATTTTAATGAGATCTGTGTGAAAAATCAACAATCGCTCGGCTACGATCGACGTCTATTATTCTATGAAATTTGATGAATTTCGTGCATTACTTACTTATTTTTTCATTCGAATCCTCGCATCCATTATATTATATCATCGTGAAATAATTAGATACGGATGAAATGTCGTGTACTTATTCGTCGTACAACAGTCAGAAAGGAAAGGTCAATTTTTCCAATATATGAATATTCATATACCTACGTATATGTATGGATGTATATCGCATTCGCGACAAACGTCGTAAATTACAACGGGGTACAACGATTAGTCTCATCAGCAGCCACATCAGCCAAATTATTACTTTGAAAGATCGTACGATAACAATCGATTTCCTCATTTTCTTTCCTTTTGCCGGAAATAACGTTCGTTTGACAATACGTTTCGGTATTTATTCGATATTTTAATTCAAAGTTCGTCCAATCGAACGTTCATCGTTGTCAATCGATTATTCTAACTAGATAGATTTTTATGAATTTGTCGTATACGTTTGTACGTTTAACGATCAATAATCAAGCTTTATCAATCAGTCTACTCAACGATATTGAAGTCGACGAGATATTCCTTCTATTTCTACGTGTATACAAAGGATTACGCTTTTGCCAAGATACTTGTCTTTCCGAACATCTAGGAGAAAGCGAAATATATAGAGTGTTTTGAAAAGAAGGTCGAAAACTTTTAGAGCATATAATGTACATGTATGTAAGTAGGAAGTCTTAACAAATACGCGTTCTAAAAATTACTTGGTTTTAAGCTACAAGTTATAAACAACGAGGAAGGAATGTTGTAAATATTTAGAAATCATTAAAATTTCGTTAAAATTTTAATTCAACGATCTTAACAAATTTCACTCGTTCGAAATATTCTGTATTTATGTTTAATCTTTAAACTTGTATGCAAAGTGCTGCACACCAAATAGGAATCTTTACATCTATCGCATCAATACATGCTTAGAGTGAAATAACGTAAAAAGGTACGAGATATCGAAATCTTATTTAATCGATAATTATTTATTTTAATAATATAATTCGATAATATAATAATTATTTAATTTGATCGATAATTATAAACAACCGAATTGTTAATATATTCTATTAACTACTCTAACGTGTAACTATGTAATAACTAGGCTGCGATTAATTTTTTAACAATTTTTTTAATTAGTATACGACTGAAATTTACGCAGAGATTTTTCTCGATATTTTATACTTTGTACATTGGCTTCGTTCTACGATACCGAGCAAATGCAACGATTACCATCGAATCTGAATTACGAGTAACGTTAGCCCATAAGCACTTACCTCGTTAGCCCAATCAAGGTTTTCGATCTATCCGTTGATCGATCGTTGATTGTTAGCTTCTATACATAGATATATATATATATATATATTATATGTTACAATTTGGTCGTTGCGCACGCATTAAAAGTATGCTAATGTAATCACGGTACCGCTAGAACCGATAGGAGAGAGGAAAAAGATAGTGGTGCCGAAGCAAAAAGAACGATGGCAGGTGCCCTTAACGCCGATGACAAGCTGCGATCGTTGTCATTCCACGTGTACATGGTTCGACGGCAAATCGTAAATCGTTACTGGAAGGGAGTGTACAATGGTAATTAGGAATTCTTATTTAAACGGAGCATCAGATAAGGGCAAGAACAGCTAGATATAGCGATTCCACGTGCGACGAATTCTTAACTGTATTTCTCCATGTCTTACTGCGCCATTTCTTCCTCGTTTTCAAAAGCATTCCCAACTAGCAGCCTCAATAGCCAATATATTAACACCGAGGTTCACTTGTATTATCCACACGGTTCCATTCGAGCAAAAATCACTCTACCCGATTAAGTACTACCGTTCGGATGATAAATCTCGCGAGTTAAACTCTCTGTGCGAGTCTTTTAATTTCATTATCCAAATACACGATTGACGTTGTACGGCTTAAATAATAAACGATTCGTCTCGGTAAACGTATCGATCGAACAAATATAATTATATAAAACTTATATAATCTTATAAGGGTCGATTAAAGGTAGCTTCTGTGCAACTCGTTAGTCGGTATCACTTTTATCTAATATATTTAGATACGCGTTAAAGATCGCTAGGCCTAGTATTCAGGAAGAATTTCCTCGTTTTTTCAACGGTACAGCGATATCTTCTTGCCTCGTTATCCCTCCTCGTTCAATAACAATAATGCATTCTGCGTTTGAACGGATAATACGAAGCTAACATCGTAAAGCGAGCTTTATTTGGCAAATTTCAACAAGGCGAGAGGTAACGCTTAATGGCCCCTTAATCACGGACTGACGCTACTCGTACGCTAACGATCGAGATTTTTAAACGATGACGGAACGAGCAATTTGACTAAAAGTTAACAGGCCACGGTCTGCCACGTGGGTCGAGTATAATTACGGAAAGTCAAACCTCCTTCCGAGGAAACAATTGCCGCCTGGTTTCAAAAAATCTTCCTTCACCTTTGTGAACTTACTTCTTTAGCACCTCCTATGTACACGCTTATTTTGCCGATAGTATCTTAATGGTGAAAGGCTTTCTATGCTTTACGTACTACTCGTTGTGTTCTGCTTTCTTTGATAGATCGACAAGTGTTCCGCATTTAAGCTTCAGGGTATAGGAAGATTCTCATTATCTGGACCGATACAGACGTAGAATTGTGACCGGACGATCGAATATTTTTGCCAATCTAATAGTAAAATAATGGATTTTTTCCCGTTTTAATTGCCTTAAAAGGTTACCTAAAGCTTTGGTTTTACCTTCCGTGTATATATACAAGTTCCAATGTTTTTCTTACAACTTGTAAGTAAAAATCTAACGTCAAACATCTAACATCAAAGTTATTTGATCAAGATGTTTTATCGAGAGAATCGAATAGTTGTCGCTCATTTATATTGGTTGTTTCGTAATATCGTCACGAAAGTGCGAATCGAGTCGAAGAAAGAAGCGAAACGAGAAACATATTCCTTGAATCGTTTTGTTTTCTTATTTTCGTCGGACTGCGACCTAATGTGTCGCGAATCTTTTGACACGATCTCCGGCTGAGGTTGCGTTGAAAAGACCGAAGAACGATAGACCAGACGATGGGAACTTTACCACGGGAATGGAGAATCCTATTACGGAGTCACAAGTTGGAAGTATGACGCGGCTCTATGCGTGTACAGTGTGTTCGCGTGTGTAAGGTGCTCGTCTTCTTGTCTACGAAGCATACCCACCATCGTCCATTGAGAAGCAGCTCAGAACACGTAATTGTGTGAACCATACCACTCACATGATTCGAATCGCCTTTAATTATTCGTCCATTTACGAAATTCTTTTTCCTGCCCCGCGGCCCCACCGCCGCGCAATCGGTTCGTCAGCAACCGCCGGGACAACTGTCTATTTTCCATTCAAACATATTACGCATTTATTTTTAGATTTTAAACTTTCACCGCCATTAAACGATACATTTTTTCCAGTTCTTCCAGCTTTACGTATTTTTTGTAGGCTCAACCGCGTTCCAATCACACGTGTCAAAAAATATATATAGGACGTGTATTTGGAAATGTCCATCTTACTTCAATGTCAAGATCGATTCGCCGGTTACCTTTCGATGTTCGTGACAAACCATTTCCCAACAGCCTGTACAAGTCTGTACATCTATAACATTTACGTAGACGAAGAACATACGTATATGAGTTGGAATATGAATTAGAATAGAGAACAATATCTCAACGACGTTTGTACAGGCGGAGAATACGCAATTAGAGCATCGTATCGACGACACCAAGCGGTCTATTTATCGCGATTATTGGTAAAACAAGTTACTACGTTTATTCTCTGTTTTACGTTTATTCGTCAAAATATCCAAATTTCGTACATGTAAAAATTCTGTTTCTACATCGTACAATTTTACTTCGCCGCTTTATATAATAAATTACTGGGAAGGAATTATTTTTCAAAATTTGGTCAAATTTACGATAGAATTGAAAAATATCGATATCACGCGCAACGGCACGCAATGTTACGTAATAACGTCTTACAAGAAAAGAAATTTGGTATGTAGCCGTTTACAACGCCAACTATAATATAATAAAAAGTAAAAGTATGTAACGTAATAACCAACCGTACGTGTAAACGTATGTAAACGTACTGCACGTTTGTAAACGTATGCAAAGAAGAACCAACGAATCGAGAGTTCAGTTCAATCGAGAGTAACGCGGAGTAATTGCAGTTTCAATTATTCGTTTGCGTATATTGTAATTGGATGAAATAAATAATAATAAAATACGTTGGTTAACGTCTCCAATGGTAGAGTACCATAGCAGAGTAGCACAGTAAATAAGCAAGTACTCTTTACCTTGCATCATATCGCCAGTCTCGATCTCCCTCGTTCTCGATGAAACAGTACCAGAGACATCGGCGAGCGTGCTTGCAAGTGCAATTTCGAGGATTTCGCGAGTGACGCAGAATTTTGCGCGACGGAACTTTCTTTAAATGGTGGAAAGCGTGTCGAACTTGGAACGAGCGGATTCCACGTAATTTCGATTTCTCAACGGGAATTCGGAACATCTTGCTGTTTCATCCCGCCATCGCGTCGATCATATTCTCCGCAGAATCGCGAGAACAACGACACCCGCAGATGCCACCGGTCTTCTATCCCTCGCACCACGAGCAAACGCTCGAATTTCGACTCGGCCCAGTTGCTGCATAATCTTCGAGACACGGACGTTCGCGCGCCGCCTCTATCTCGTCGCTGATTATGAAACATGTCGCTATTACAATGGCTAGAAAAGGTATTGTCAATTGACTTGATTGTCGCTTAAATCGATCATTTAGCCTCGGATATATCAAATTTCGTACGATTCGCTACCTACTTCGCTACCTTCCTACGACTGCCAATGTCCGATACTCGACGAATATATTCAAGGTACCTGTAACGTAGCTACTTATATAATATTGATCCAAGTAACGCAATTAACATTAATTCATTAACAAAAAATATGCGCTTGCTTAAAAATAAACAGTCTGGTAATTCTTATTATTTCCCCGATTAACTCGACGTTACATTTGCAAACGTTCTTTAGTTAGTTTTCACGACTGAATCTTATTTTTCAACGTTTTTTTAATCGATTAATTAAGAAAAGTTCCAACGATTTGTTTAAGCTCTTTTTTTTGCTTAAGATCTTAATAACGGTATGTCTCTGTTTCCGCCTACGATTTTATAAACTTTATATCGACTCTGACGATTTCGTAATGCTTGAAAAGGTTGAAATACAAACCTCTGTTTTCGCGCAAGTTTACCCAACTATTATTATATATTTATTAATTGTTAATTTCGATATACTTTCCTATATATTTATTACATCGATGTAAGTATGTAAATTATTTCGAAAGACGCCAGGCTACTGAAAGGCAAACACCGGAGCAAGAACGCGTTGCCGTCATTCCGCGACACGCAATTGTTATGTTAATTATCTGGCGCGTTTCACGTATCGAAACACTCCGTTGCCCTAGAACCTTCAACCTGTGAGAACTAGTTCGTTAGATTACGTTTAGTTTATAACGAAATCATTTCTCTCGGAATAACCGCGCCAAGTTTTGTCAGCAACGCTCTCGTCATTTTTCAGCAAGCTATTAAAAGATCAAAGTATTACAAAGACGTAAATTACGAGTTACACGAACAAAGAGTTTGTTTTTCTTAACGATAAAATAATTTCGCAAACACATGAGATTAGCTGTTAGATTAGAAGACATTAGCTCTCTAATTTTCCACCATACATTGCCAAAGTTACGATCCTCGTTACTGCCACGCAATACAATTTATCGATACTAATAATCGCGTTGAATCTGAATTTGTCAGCGATTTAAGTGGAAATTCGACGCGAATGATAAGCATCGATCGGAACGCGCGCACGTGAATTCTCCCCTAGTTTTCTAGCATCGAGTCCGTCATTTCCCAAGCAAGTATCGACGGCCGGCCTGCGCTCTATCAGGAATTTCACGTCGGAACAGCCGTCGTATACACGACCGAGTAGTACATGACGCGGTCGCAGCCGTGGAATAGACCCACTCTTCAGGATCCTGAACCGAGGCGGGTTGCTAAGTGTGCCGTGTAAGTGGAACATCGCTGCCTGGTACCGACGACCAAGTATACCAACGTAACAACGTAGTATAACATCGTTCTCCTCCCTCGTCGTTCCTCTTTGCCCTGTTCCACCACTATCCGCTGTTGCTCCTTCTCCTCGTACTCTTCGTACTCCTCGTACCCCTCGTACTCCTCGTACTCCTCGTACTCCACGAAAGGTACTCCCCCCCCTGTCGAGTCGCATACACGGTGAAAGACTTTCTTCGACCGGCCTATGCCGCTCTACAGTCGCTGCCAGCACGCTACCGTCTGTCACGCTTTACCCAACGGTAGAACCCGTGCACTAAACCACAGAAGGATGTCCATTGTCTCTCTCTCTCTCTCTCTCTCCCTCTCTCCCTCTCTCCCTCGACGAGAGCCCATAATCGAGCCCAATCTTCCGCACATCCGTTTTCCGAGACTCTTCTTTCCTGCACGCTCCAACCACCTCCGAAAATATCCATCTTCCTCCGCTTCCGCGTGCCTCTATTGTCCGACTTAACGTTGACCGCTACAAAGGGCAATTTATAAATTACTAGGTTGGCGGTCGAAACGGAAACGTGAAAACGCTCGCCAGGAACGCGGATGTTTGCCTGGAATTCGAAGGCGGGTGGGAGCACTCTCCGGATAAGATAAGATACAACTACGATGCAATGGATCGTTCACATCTGATAATTCTATATTCAAATTACGTATCTATTTATTCATTGCATATATATATATATATATATTTACATATAGATAATTTCGAAACATCGTAGAAACGTCGTTTTTCAACGTTAATCGTTATTTAAAAGCAGCAGATGAGTCCGCCGATACCGAGTGGATAGTGGAATACGTAGTATCGACACCGAGCGTCCTGTTAATTCGGATTCTTCGATTCGCTGCAGCGTCGGGAACCTTCTTACGTTGCCGCGCTACGGGAGTCCAGGAACCAGTCTCCTAGAAAAGGTGTACGCTCGTTATAACCTGACCCAGCGATCTTTGGTAAAAAGCCCTGCCTGGCCCAACGGGCCCGAAAAATCTAGGTCATTGGCCTGACTGGCTACGTAGGCCGCGATTGGATTCGTGATGCCACGATCCCTTTCTTCCACCTCGCCGTCTTAACGTTTAGCCTCTAACTCCTCGTATCTCGTCTGTTTCTCGCCTTTCTTAATCAATCACTCGTCCTTCGGATCGGTTCCTTCTCTCAACCGATCGATTTCTTTCATCCTCTTATTCTTTCCATTTCGACCGAATACGATCAATGACATGTCTCTTGTTGTCCAATCGGACTGATCGATACTTTGTCGAATACATATTATCAGACACGACCAACTATTTATAGAAATATCGCGTTAGGATAATTACACGCCCTACGAAAAACAATTTGCTGCAGAAATTTACCACTTAATTAACGATTGTCACGTTCTATACTTACTATTCGATGATATTGGTATATAAAATATTAATAAAATATTGCACGAGAAAGTTGATATTTGATTTGTTAATAAGATTAAGGAAATGAAATCTAAGCAGAGAATCATTTTCGTTTAGAAAAGTATTACGAATAATTTACTCTGGATGTTTTATATGTTGTATATATACATGTCCAAGCTGATACATTATCCACGTTAAAAAACGAGGTGCATCGTAATTCGTCCAGTCTCTCGGCCTCTGTCCCAGGCAAATTCGTCGATAAATGGTTATAAATGGTTATAAATGGTGATAAATGGCGATGGCGGATGAACGGATTCGCGGTAGCAGACCGCGTCTATCGCATAAATTGCGAGGTATTCGTTTGTACCTGCTATTCGCGCTTGTGGCTTTAACGGATCTCCATAGTCGGACCAAAATAAGAAGATCGGCCTCCCGATCTCGCCTCCTCTTTCGTCCGGCTGCACCCGTTCTACCTCTGTCCCCCTATTCTCCCTGCCAAGACAACGTCACGAGAGACCGTGTAACCTTTGGGACCGTAACCCCGTTATATTATTACGTTTAACAATGGCCCGCGGTCTTTATTCTAACCAATGCACCGTTCCTACAACCTGTCGCGGAAACTGTCTCCAATCCTTCTTTCTTTTTTTCTTCCTTTCTTCGTGAACGCTCGCCACCTTTGACCGATCTTCGTCGTGCAAATTTGACACGTGCCGTCCACTCGAATCGACGCTCCTCTTTCATTTCCATATATACATACGTTTTACTTTTAACAAACGTAAAAACTTAATGTTCCCGAAACATCGCCAACGTATTATTATACTTTTATATCGTATAATCTTCATATTATATCGTGCAACGTCATTAGCAGATCTGTTTCATTTTAGACATCAATAAAACGAAATAAATACGATTGTTAATATATTCAACGTTGAATGAAAAGTAGCAAGGTCATTGTTTGCAATGGTTACAAGTTATTATGAAACTGTTATAACTAGGCTGAATTCACGTAAACTGAAATTTCACTTTACATAGTTTCTTTCGATACTCAAGAACTTTGTAAATATGATAGCAAAATACGATTCGCTCGGAAATAAGATAAATACGGAATAGTTGAACGCTTCGGAACGTCGTCATAATTTTCTAACAAGTTTTAACGTTTACTTAAGTTTACGTACGTGTGCCAATACTTCCGAGACGGAGCGAACGTGGTAATCGACTGACTTGCCAGTGATCTGCTGCGTGAGACAAAGATGCGAGCTGAGAAAATCAGACCTACGATGCGTATGCGTGTTCGAGTAATACGCGTATTCATTGAGAAACCGGGGAATTCCCCGTTTTACGAATGCAGCGGGAATTAAATTATACAAGACAACGTAATAATAATATAGCAACCGACCAGCAAAGAAAAACTTTCTACTCACTGTTTAATTGGGGAAACGGAACGGGGAGAAAACGATAATAAATTGCGAAGAAAAGACAGGTTAATCTTAAGCAAAAGAGAAATAAATTATTGTTATGGAGCAAGTACATTTTTACAAGTACTTGTAACGAAGTAACGAAAGAGAACAGGGAGTCGTCGTGCCTTTCGATCCGACTGTAGCGGGATACAGAGTTTTATTTTTAAACGCGTTTCGAACGTGTCGTCACGGCTGCACGCGACTGCGTTCCGATTCATTGAAAATGAAATATCACGTATCGACCATTTATCGACATATCGGCAATTTATCGTACGTAACGCGCAACTATATTAAACACGGAGATAAGACACACGGCGACAACGCGAAGCCTACCTAAATATCTCAACTCCTACTCTGCACTAAAATCCTGGATGAAATGAAATTTTATTTATAATAAATATTAATTGATATATAATATAACATTAATATTACATTAATTGATATATAATATAAAACAAATTTCTATCGTAAAACGAAAATTCCTGTAAAATCAAATTTAAAACTCTGTTTAGAACGCTAAATACTGTATTACTAATTTATTTATTATTACTAACGCAGATTTCTCTTATAGAACGATATATTGTATATGGGACTATATATCTTGACCAACGTAAAATTAGAAATTCGTTTCGAACTTGGTTACACGCGGATAAAAATTTTTAATTACTTTCGATACTTCGTATTTGCATTTTCTATTAAACAGACATAGAGCTTTTATCCACCGCCAAATGTACGATAAGATGAAAAATCTGTTTGCGAGAGATCGAAACACGCAACGGTACCATTATACGAAGTAAACGCAGAATCCGGACGTGGGCTCTCCTCTTTGAGTCAGTGCCACACTTAAAGCGAAATAAAAGTAACAAAACGGGCACGTACACGTGAGAGGACATCCGGATACACGGAACACGCAACGAACAGCCGAGATCTGCGTGTGGTTCCTGATTGGCTAGCCCCATAAATACACGGAGGGTACATTTCGTCGTCAAGTATTACAGCCTGATTATTTCGGATGAAAACTTGCCAACTTTCACCTTACGAATGTCGATACGTTCCGCTTCGATTAAACTTCCACGAAGATGGCAAATTTCGTTACTAAAGATGGTCATTTCGCGTGATCTACTCTTATAAGGTAAATTAAGTACACCGCGTTAATCCATGATATCTCAACATTCCAAAAGAAAGATTATATTTCGTTAATTCGTAGGATTTTATCTCGTATCAGATGAAAACAGACGAACAAAACGTTGAAGACCAAACAGCGCACCTACGGAGGATATAGGGATCGTGGGAAGTAAAACGAACTGGCGACTTTGTATTACGGTAACAATCATTTAATCGAACATGAGTTTTATAAATAATCCACATCTTCCGACTTTATACAAATTAAAAATTACAGTTCCGCAGTCATCGACCATTGCAACACACGATACAATTTTAACGAGAATTCGTGGATCGAGTAAGGAAGGACGATCGGAATAAATTAATACCATGGTCGAAAGTATCAGCCTGTCGAAAACTAATGAGTATTCGTTTGAAAACGTCGCGTATTTTTAAAAGAAAGATATCGCCCTCCGTCGGTCGATCCATCGAAGGCTCGTGGCTCGTTCTCCGACGACGAATCCAAACAACGATCGAGCAAGTACGTATAATTCTCTTTCCCAAGTACTATGTTTTTTTCAGACAAAAAAAGAAAAAAAGAAAGAAAAGAAGGAAAAAAGAAGAAAAAGGAAGAAAAGAAAGGATATCGTCGAACAATCCTGGAACTGTTGTCGTACACGTGTCACAAACGGTGCGTGAGGATCAAAAGCTAAAGGACGAAAGGAACTTACAGAGCGGGAGAACAGGCAACGGAAAAGGATGAGAAACACGAGCAATTAAAAGACGACATAAAAAACGATTGACTATCTTACAAAGATAAACCGATTGCAAGAGAATAGATGAGATAGAGAGAGAGAGAGAGAGAGAGAGAGAGAGAGAGAGAGAGAGAGAGAAAGAGACGAATGAAATTAAATAACGAAGAAACAGAAAAGGACTGCGGACAATATGACTGTGAGAGTATATAATATAAAAGCAATATAAATAAGAGAACAAGCGGTAGGACTTACTTGATTAAAAAAAAAAAAAAAGGAAAATAAAAATAAAACGTATTTGGAAGAGATTAGGTACATCCGTAGCGAGGCCATACGCGTGGCCGCGCCTCGCGTAGTTTTCGTCACTTCCTTTTACGTCTATTACGTATATGTTACACTTAGCTATGTATATGTATACACTCATATATGTATATGTATATGTATATATATATATATATATAATATTATATACATACACACACACACATATATATATATACTCTCTCTGCTCAATATGTTTTGCTCGAGATTTTCCTTTTTCTTTAATGTTCGTTTCGTTCTACGTATGTATACGCACGTACCCGCGTACGTGTGCTCTGTTATCGACACGTATATGTACACACCTCGCGACAGTGGCTTGCACGCACAATTTAACGTCGTCAATATAACACAGCACAAGAGATCATCTCACTTCTCCTGAATTCCGCAGAAGAATCGTTGGTCGAGTCCCGATCGAAGACTTCGTACCCATCTACGAGATTCTCGATTCTGCTCGATATTGCACCTGGGAATTACGCACTGCCGCCTATCTTTTCCAAGTCGAGACCGAGAATTACCATTCGGCACGGTTTCGTTAGGTTTGGCGTAAGTTTTCTCACTCATATATGCTGCATAGAAACAGATTGCTCGTTTAGCTCCCCGTTTAACAACGCATCAGCTTCTCGTTGATTTTCCTCGAACGAATCGTATTAAACGCGTTAGATAACGATCGATTCGTCGACGTTTCGACGTTTTAACTTCTTTGAAAATCATTTTACCATAGGTACTTACAGTAATTTAGGTACGCTCGATACGTTCTCCCCACAATAGAGAGAAACCGCTCCATCAATCTAATCCCTGCCGATCCTTTTATGAATCTGTTGGTGTTTAATAAGGTGCGCCTTCTGCCTGAAGGCTTTGCCGCATACTTCACACCTAAACGGCTTCTCGCCCGTATGCGTTCTCAAGTGCACCTTGATATTGCTCTTGTTTAGAAATCCTCTGTTGCAGATGGAACACCTATGCACCGGCTTCTCCTTGCCGCCTATCAGGCCAGATTCCGTTCCGTACGGTAATGCCGTCGCACCCGTGCCTGGACTCTTCTTCGACGGATTCTGCGAGCCTGGGGCAGGTCGTGACCTCTTTCTAGGGTGAGAAGGTGCCGCGAAAGACGAGTGCAGCAAATGATCGGGACTGCACGAGGTTGAGACTCTGCCAGGTGGACTGACAGGTGGATAAGGGCTCGTCGACGACGGAGTCTCGCCGCAGGATGCATTTTGTAGGCCAGCATTCGCGGATTGCAACCTGGCGTTGATCAGAGGCGCGTACCCATGCGTCAGCAAACTCTGCAATGTCGAGCCGTGCTGCTGTGCTTGCGTCGAAGGTGTCGTCGTCCCGTATATCTGCGAATACGGGCTTGGCGACGTAGTTTCTTGAGCTTTCGGCGAGCACGCGGTATCGATCCACTCGGCAATGTCGATCCAATCGCGCGACGCGTCCGGGTCGTGCTCCGAACCTGCCCCGTTTCCACCACCGGGAACTGTCGTGTCTGCTATCGCTGAACCAATGATCTCTGCTATATCTTCGATATCGTAGTCCACTTGTTGCGTCGACTGTGGCAGCTGTTGCTGTTGGTGATGATGATGATGATGATGATGGTGTTGTTGCTGTTGCTGTTGCTGCTGCTGCTGTTGTTGCTGCTGCTGCTGCTGCTGTTGCTGTTGCTGCTGCTGCTGCTGCTGCTGCTGCTGCTGCTGCTGCTGTTGATGTTGATGATGCTGTTGTTGTTGCTGTTGTTGCTGCTTTTGGCTACCCTGCGGGCACGGCGTGCTGGAGGATACGACCGGTGACTCGTAATACTCTTGATTCGACGAAGACGTTGGCGATGAGGATGGTAGCGATGGCCTCTGCGCGGACGACGCTATCGTGTGATAGTGATGACCAGGTATACCGTTGATGCTCAAATGTCCGGTATAGCCGGTGAAGGGTGGAAGGGGTTTCAATTCTGCCAACGATTGGGCCGAGGCGACGCCGACCGACGAACCGAGAAGAAGGGTGTCCCATGCATCCTGCAGACCAGCTGCCGTTTGCTTGACGTCGGGAGGCTCCAGGAAGTCCGGACCGGTCGCTCCCCATGGCGACAGCAGTAAACTGTCCACTCCGACAACCTCCGCGGGCGAACCACCGACGACGATGCCTGTCCCTTGACTGCTGTGAGGCGGTTCAACCCCAGAGGATGTTAGATGCGGCGGCGCTGTTGGCGGGCCTGACTGCGTTTCGTACTTCATCTCGATCACGATATCCGAGGTTGGCGACACACCGCCCGGACAGACGGGCACGATCACGTTTTTAACCAAGGGATTCGTTTGGCTCTTGCCGGTGCAAACGGCCTGCTTCGTCAGACACCTGGGATTCCCGGCCGGGATGATGTCGTAGGGCGACGTGGTAGCGAGTTCCTCCTCTTCACCGGTGTCCAGAACGTCCTGCGACGATTGACTGAGAGGATATTCTACTTTGATGCCGCGCACCGTACTTTGTTCCTCCTGTTGCTGATCTTGACTCGACCGTTGCGTATCCGTGGACGGATACTCGAGCTTGATGCACGATCTCGACAGAATGTCCTCGTCGCTGTCGTTCCTACAGGAGGCCGTCGAGATTCGCGACGTGGACAATAAGGAGCTGAGCAGGGATGCGTTAAAGGTGGACGTCGAGGACGAAGACAACGACGGTGACGCTGATGAAAGTGTCGCGTTTGTCGTTCTTCGTTCCTCCGTGCGTACTTTCGGATATTCCTCCGTCTTGATCCTAACGTTTAGAGACGACAGGATTCCGTTTAAGGAATCTGGCGACGCGACGCTGTTGTTGCCGACGTTGTTCCTAACGTTAGGCGGACCGTGCGATATCGTGGACGTGGACAGTAGCACGTTGCTCTGATCCGTAGTCGTAGTTGGGACCCCGGCTCGCAATGTTCGATTATGAGTCTCGGTGGAGGACGTGGTGGTCAAGAGCGCGGAAAGGATCAGATTGCTGGCCGAAGAGGGTTCCGGTGACGACGAGGCGATGCCGTACACGCTGCTAGGCGAACCTACGGCATCGGCACCTCGCGCTACCGAATCCACGTGACCGAGGCCCGACGACGAGCACGAAGAGGACGACGTCGAGGCGATACCGTAGCTCGTACAGATGCTTCTGCTCGAGTTCGACTGATTCGGCTGGTGTCGTTGATTCGGTTGCTGTTGTTGCTGCTGCTGCTGCTGCTGCTGTTGTTGCTGCTGCTGTTGTTGCTGCTGTTGCTGTTGCTGCTGTTGTTGTTGTTGTGACTGTTGCGACGGACTATTCGCGTTACGATTCGATGGACTATAGAACTGAAAACCACCACTACCGTTATCCGGTGCCCCCTCGTCGATCCTTGGGGGCCCAGGGGTCGAGGGGAAGAGGGAACCAGGATTCCACCAGGGATCCACTCTACTGCCGGGGGTGCTGCAACCGCCAACGGCGCCGCGGGGACCTGTAACATGGATTTCATTTTTCAAAAGGAATCGTTTACGTGATAGTTTGGCTGCGGATTTTTATGCATTTATGGAAAATTTCAAAGAAAGGGTGCAGAAATCCACAGAATTCGCGTAATATCGTTTAACATCTATTACAACATTTTGAAGGTAAAACAAATCTATTCCTCTACTTGCTTTTATAAAGATATGAATTAATAGTAATAATAGTAACAATAATAATAATAATAATGAAAAGAAGAAGAAGAAGAATTTCACCGTGCATCGTTCGTTTCTATTTTACCTAATATTCGAAATAATTTCTATAAAAATGAAAGTTTGATCAAGTTTGCGCAGTCATCGAATACTTGTGAAATTAGAGTTTTAAATTAACGTTACGTCAGGTTCTGTTCTTGACTTAGGAAATATAAGAAAGAAGGGTTCAAAATACAATGACTATACGGTAAACGGATGAAATAGTTTGGTGAACCAATTACTTTGTGTTTTATTTCCGCGCGCGTATATATCCTACAAACGATACTATTCCTATGTAGCATGCATATCCACAGGCAAAACGTAGACAATACTGGTGCGTATAAATACACATGTATAGCATAGCAGTATGTATCGCGAAGTTAAGTAGGCAGATACCACTTCTCTCGAGAAGAAAGACTTGCTCCCGTTAACTAGGTTAGTGGCACGCTAGCCAGCCACGGCTGGGTACACTCGACCAACAAAATTGCCGCGTTTAAAAATACATTTTCGTCTTGCGAATAACTAGCTACCATACGAGTGAGAAATAGAGAAGAGAAACGCAAAAACGAACGCAAAAACAGTTCATTCACGAAAAGGTAGACGACGCTGCTAGAAAATTCCAACGCAAACAAATGAAACAATGCAAAGTAGGTTTACGAATCACGCGACTCCTAAGAATAGAAGGTACAAAACCGTTCTTTTTAAACTTTAATTTCGAAAAGTATCCTACAATCAAGAGGACAGACGGAAAAACGTCAAGGTTTCGCTTCAAATAGGAAAGTCTAGAAATAATCTAGTATCCGGTTGCGAATGACATATAAATCTGGCCGCGAGATGATTGCACAAAGGAAGATTTATTTGCATTTTATCGGTGGAGTTCGCGATCCCCGTATCCTACCACGAAAAACGCGAATCGGCTCTCTCTCTCTCTCTCTCTCTCTCTCTCTCTCTTCCTCTCTCTCCGTTCCGATTGACACATCCGCGTGGCCGTAGAAGCACGTCATGGGAATCATGCAAATGGTCGGCGCATACGTATAATCCGGCTGCCCACCACGAGGTCCGACATCCCTTCTACCAACGTTTCTGCCCCAGCCAAGCTCCCTCCAGCATGCCGTGTCCGTCCTTGTCGTCGGGTCGGTTAGAGCCCGTCCTTGTCGATTGCCAACCGACGGTAGACAAGCGTTGGAGGTGTCCGCTTCGGGGACCGACAGGGGGGACAGGGGCTCTCGTGGATCTGTGACGTGTTCACCGGGTACCGTTATCCAATGGCGTGGACTGACGAACAGGCCGCTCGACCCCGCTCGTCGATCAACCACGAGAAAACAGTTCGCACTACGGTCCCACTTTTTCGGCCTTACGACAATGTCTCGGTGAGCCACTTATCAATGGGATCACCGGGTATTCGCGCGACGCGACCAATTCGGCTTTATCGATTTACGCGGACCCATCCAAATTTCCGACTCCTACAGCTTCATACGTACGTCCACCCCGGATATATTTTATATCGCGTTTTAAACCGTCGTTCGATCCTATACTTCCGTATACAATCGTCGTTTCGTATATTTCATATATATTCACGCTTCGGATATTTACTTATTCGTCCGATATTTCGACGGAATTTATTCAATGGTACGATGCAGTCGCATGGAGAAAAGTTTGAACGGGTTTAAAGCAACGTCGATACGAATTTTCTAGGTTACCTTTAAAAATACAAATTCCACGACTCTGTATCATAACGAATGGGACCGTTCGTAACAATCGTTGCCGATGCAAACATATCCGAATTAAATGGCCGTTTACGCGTAAGCGAGAAGAAGCTGCAACGTTGATCCGCGGCTACTCGTGCCCGTCGCTATACGCCGAAACTATACCGCGCTCGCGCTCACGTATAGTGGGGGCCCGAAGCGAAGTAGGCCGGAGCACCGTTACAACCCGCTGCACGATTCGAGCCTACGCAAATCGGCTAGATTTTGTCCAGATGGCTTTCCTTTTCGTTGTGAAAAATGGCGCGTGCGAGCCGCGGTTTCCGTGCTGACCCACATTTGCCGGCCGATCCGCTATCCTCTTCGCCAGCCAACCCGCCGGCTTTATTTTCTTTCGGACGTAACGACGCCGTTAACTTGCCAACATCCCATGAAAAACAATCGTGCCTCTTTTATGTTATGCCTTTTATAATATGGACAACGTTGTAAACGGAAATCCTATAATCGTAAATCGGCGTTCAACGATCTTTGCAGCAATTCTACGATCGATCGCCTGGCTGTTCAATGATTAAAATAACCGAGGTTAGAAGTATTTTTACGCTCGGAATTCGAATTTCTCGATGGTTGGATGAGAGGCGCGCGCGTGGTCACGTGACAGGGGCGCACTTGTTCGCGCTACTATACGCGGCTAAACTATATCCGAGCGCGTGTACAGTGGGGAACGGAAGTAGGTCGAAGCACCGTTACGCGTTGCGCTCGACGGAGAGGAGGCCTACGCAAAACCAGTCAGATTTTGCTAGGCGCGTGAGCCATGGCTTTCCTTTTCGTTGCGAAAAATGGCGCGTGCGAATCGCAGCTCCCCACGGTGACCTACATACGGGAAACGTGCCACACTCGTACTCGTGCACGCGTCTCCTGTCTCCTGTGGTATCGTGCTGCTGCTGCACACTGTTGGACACGCCGCTTCTCGTAACACGGAAAACCAGAAATCAGTAAACGTGAAACTCGCTTCCACGTTTTCGCGTGCAACCCACGAACCAGAGATCGTGCGCGTTTTTCAATTCGGTCGAAATTACAAGCTCGGCTTGTAACAGCCCCGTCGTTCTTTCGCTTTTGGCCGCGCACGGAAATTCCGTGCCGATCACCATCGATCTTGACGATAAAAGTAACAGAATTGTTACTCGTAATTCAAAAGTATGGAAATTTCCTCTCTTCCTGTGGTTTCCCTTTTTTTTTTTTTTTTTTTTTTTTTTTAGAGGACACTTTAGCCATTTATACAGTCTGTTCGAAGCCAAAGGACAACGGAATAAACGCGTTACGGATTAAGGACCTTTAGCAGGTTCGTGAAATCCTTACGATAAATCGATCGCGGATAAATTGTACAGGAAGAAAAAAAGAGAGTACGTTTCTAAAAGCGGAAGTCGCATTAGAGGTAAATTGGATTGGCACGCAAGA
This sequence comes from Bombus affinis, assembly GCF_024516045.1. Lineage (NCBI taxonomy): Eukaryota > Metazoa > Arthropoda > Insecta > Hymenoptera > Apidae > Bombus > Bombus affinis. The sequence goes on from NC_066345.1 coordinate 18,664,354, forward strand.
GGAATGCAGGAATGCAGGATAACGTGTCTGTTGGTCGGTGACTTTCGCGTTAATACGTTTTAAAAGTAGATACAAATGAGGGTATTATCTTTTATCTATCATAGCGGTATATTCAAACACGGTTATATTTAGAACGTTCGTTAGCACTCTGGCTGATTAGCGTCGACTATGTGGGTTTGAGAAAAGCACCGACTATCGTAAAATCCCTGTGCAACGTCGATCGCTTTCGTTCGTGGCGATAGATGTACGAAAACCCGGCTGTACGCGCATCGAAATCGGAGACTTGAACGCCGGCAAAAGCGTAACGCCTGCCCCTCTAGCGCTTCGCATACTTCGCGCAAATACCTTATCTTTGACTCATGGATCTCGTAACGACTCGTTAGTATTCCGTCAAATACGATTGATTCTGCAATCGTACGTGACCGACCACACGATTTTTGATTGCACGAAAGCGGACGCGTATCGCCGATACAACAAAGTGCGAGATTTAGAATTACTAGAGATTAGAGTTCGATATGCCAATTACGCGAAACAGGAAAAAGCGACGTGATAGTTGGTCCGGAGATAACTAATTTGGCATTTTTAGTCGATTCAAGAGCAAGTCAGTTTCACAGAAAATCTAGCTGTTATTAATTTCCATGTACGTATGCACGTGCCTACGACAATGACAAAAGTCTGGCGAAGCTTCAGCAACTGGATAATTTTGTAATTATCGACCACGTAGTCGAACAGGATTTCAAGGTTGAAAGCAAGTTCCCTCGCAGAGAACCTCGTTGGCCGATTCAACGTTGCTCCGGTATTTGGCCGAACGTCGACATCAAAATGCGTGGTAGCAGATAGGCGCGTACGAACGTACGCGAGGCAACCTGGCACCGTGCTGCCAACGGAGAAAGTGCGGTAACCATTAAGGTAAAGGTTAAAGAAGACGAGCTCGAGGTAAAGGAGACGGCTGACGGGAAACGTGTCAAAATGGACACAACGAGCGATCGGAATTCCGACCACCATCACGATCTCTGTCGAATCTCTGTCGGATCTCTGTCGGACGAAAAACTGTACAATAGTAGTACAATAGTAGTACTACAAAAAAAGCCAGGCCGATTCTTTGGGGGCAGTTGCCTGGACGATGAAACAAGCCCGGCAAAGTACCGGTACTCGAACATCCGAGCGAACAAAGCAGTTACGTTCGCCGATGAGAAGAGCGCGAGGCGAGCATGGACGCGACCGTGGACGGAGCTGCGAGTATCTATAGAGCCTTGCGGAACTGACGAGTCGGAAGCCCCCCTACCTCGCTGGAATACCGGTTAACGTGGTACACTGACCTACTCTCCAGCCACGGCGGTACCACCGGCTCAATGCCCCACCACGCTGTTATTCTCTCGTCCTTCTCACCGCCAGTATTTCTTCTCGCTCCTCGTTCCTCGCTCCTCGCTCCACCCTCTTTCCACCTTCCTCGTCGCTCCGCGGCATTCCCTTTCTGCGCCTCCGTAATTCTCTCTCTTTTCTCACCGATCGCCACTTTTCTCTCGCACCAAATAGACCTGCTCTCTCGCCGACAAACTCGCTCGTGTTTTTCTGGTCCTTCGTAAAAAAAAAAAAAAAACAGCCTCTGACGTGTTTCCCGATGCTTGCTCTTTCACGCGCTTCCTCTTTCTTCGTCCTCGATTCCTCTTCTGGGAAGGCTCGGCGCGCAGCATTGAAAGTTTCCAAGCCGACTTACGATAGGTTACGATCGTTTATATCCACCAAGAGACGAAGATTGCGGTGGCTCGGTGCAACCGTGAATCGAACAGGTGGAATACCAGTTTCGTAGGCGGAAAATTAATCGTCTTGACAGTTTCTTCGATATCGCGGCGATAAAAAAAGGGGGGAAGAAAACGAGACGCGCAGCATCGCGTTAACGTAATTGCCATTACATATATATCGACATGTAGGAAGATCAAAGGTCGCGATACTTGGCCAATCAGGCCCTTTACCGAATCTTTTCCTTCGCACACGACTGCCTACAACGAATTTTCCAAATACTTTCGGCTCGATCTCGGCTCGGAAAACCAGCATACCGCGAGAAATCGGCGTGCTGACACTGACACTGGCTCGAGCCAATCGTGAATCGGCATGGAGCAACGAACCGCCTTGCGAGATGTCTACAACCTCGCGCCAACACGTCGATCCCCCACTCGCCAGAACTAAGCAAGTCACTGCGGAGAAATTTCACCGCGAACCGACCAGCCTCCGTCTCCGTCGTCTCTATAGTCTTCTTCCCATGCGACGTCCTCCTGATTGTCGGTACCCGAATACCTAATGGCCGTGTCGGCTTCTAAATGTCAAACAACCACCAGCAAGACGTATAGGTGCTGCTTTCCTATGCTTCCTTATCCCCCTAGGCCTACTTGTCCTACACCTTGTCCTCCCTGTATTATATTATTATTATGCCACGATTCGGATGTCCTCTATACTTGGAAAATCGAGGCGCGCGTTCCTCGAACCGGTCGTCGAAATTCATGACCGAGGTCAAGGACAAGCTCGTTGTTCCCAAAACACAGCCAGAGATGCTCCTCCAAGGCTCGAGATAGCGCCACGATATTGCTGTCTTCCTGATATAGCCAGACTAGAACCTATAACACGGAAGAACGTAATTCCGTTGCAACTGGAACACGGAATCTACTACTGGATCGAACGATGGCTCTGCTATACGATTCGTCGTTCTCGAAAGAGCGAGAAACTGGAAAAGCGATACTCGCGAAATAAATTCGACCCGTTATTATTCGACTTTGACACCGTTCGCGTGCTCTGACAACTTCCCAACTAAATATACGCTGGCATTCATTCAGCTGCAATTTCATATTCATGAAATTGCGTCTACGAGTCGCCATTGCCGTAGACGTTTCCCCCTTCGCCGTAGATAGAAAGTCGTTTTTACGACGGTGGGAACGCAGATCGGATAGTCGGCAGATATGGATGAAAAAATATATGGAAACGATATTTAAGAAAGGGCCATCTTTCTTCGCGATGTTTGCGCAAACAGATGCGGCTTGCTCGCAAATTTCACCATTTTCGATATACCTATATGTAGGGTTAATACAGCGGGTTACGCGCGGTCCACCGCGGAAATACCGAAATGTTTTCACGCCGCGGAGAATCCTCCTTTATGACACGGTTACCAGTACCCGTTACTAACTGTTAGGTTTTAGTGCCAGGTCCCACTGACACGTTGCGAGCGACCTCTCGAAACCAACCAAAGGATAACGATATTTCCCATTATTCGCTTATATCGGCTATCGAAACAACCTCTTAAATAACAAATATCCTTAAACAACGAATACAACCGAATCGATAAACTGTTATACAATTATACTAATATCGCGAATAAAAAGTACTCGATATTTAAATCAACATATTCCCGTCAACTTGGCCACTTTGCATTATGCAGAATTTTTCCCATTGCCATGTTTTCAAACCAGCTTAGATTCCAAGCGTATACTCGCGATAAAATCGACGATCCATTCGATCGAGCATCGTGACTGCTCGATTTCTCAATTTCCAGTATCTTCGACTTTTTACTGGGTCGCATCGGTAGCACTCTCTATACAACTTCCTGCTGTTCCGGAACAATTCTAGTCCATTCAAACAAGTAGACCTGACCTTCCTCACGATATCGTTCACCACGTTGCGAAAGTCCAAGGATAACCAGCTCGCGACCATTTCATTTCCTACGCGATCGTTGGTACGCGGCGGGGTCGTTAAACGAGACTCGTTGAATTTCTTCGCAGCGGAGGGAAAAAAAAGTCGGCCGGAATTCGCAACTTCGATCGTGAATACGAGACACGGGTTCTATCGTTAGAAAGCGTGGTAACTCGAATGACGTATGTGGTACAAGAAATTCTGTGCAGGAATCGATTCATAAAAATGCAACGCCGTTCGCTAAACGTTCACGACCCGCTTCCTTAAATTTGTCGCGGAAAAACCACGATCGAATTTATATCATTTGTTACGAATGGCACGATACGCGCGAAATTTGTGCAAACAGAGCAGCCATATTGTGCAACTGTGTCAGTTTGTCAGTTTGTGCCGCGATTCAGTCAGTTAATCGTATAACCGTTTCCAAGAAAGATATTTATTTACACGTGTAACGCCGTTTTCCGCCGTTTAACCCACCCCCCCCCTTCCCCTCCCCCTACCCCTCCTCCCCCGCCCCATTTTACACGTAAATATCCATTTTGCACGTAAATACGATTCTTTCTGCGAAAGTAACCGTTCTGCAGAAAAACTGTTTCCTCGACAAAAAATTCAGATTCGGAACAGACGTAAACAATGGAACAAGGATAAAATACGTGTATTTTAACGATCCACTTACATATGAGCAGCGTGGTATCCAGAGTGGAATTGTTGATGTCCTCGGGACCACCTGCTCGTGTAAATCTATCCAGAGGACGAGACACTGTTCACCCGTGGAGTCTGCTTCTCTCGACGACGAATTATCCAGATCACTTATACAGACTTCACCTGTCACGCGGCGCGGCACCGAGCAAGAGGCCCGAGCAAGCAATAACAAAACGAAAACGTGTTATCGTGTTTCCGACGAAACTGAACGACGTAGGGAAATCTGCCAGGCACAAGATCACCGAATATACGATCGATCGATCGTCGAATTCTCCGAGAGGAAACCGAAATCCACGAAAGGACCACGAAAGGACCACGAAACTTCGATCTTCCTTTTCTTCTCTTTCTCGTGTTCTTCTCGATCATCCAGCGTTTCCTTCCAGGCTGACACGTTCCCTCTGGCAAGTTTTCGAAAAATCCGTGATACGCGTTCCGGCATAGATCAGCAAGCGGAATTCCCGCGGGACACGATCCTTGACCTTGACCAGCGTCTCCTCCCTTGCCTCCACGAACACTGTCTATTGTTCAGCGGTAATCCGCTGTTCCTCGTCGACCGTTCCTACCGTTCTCTCTTTACACGAACTTTGCTGTCGCTGTATCACCCTCGATCTCGCTCGATATCCTTCGCGTCGATGTCACAGGCTCCGGAATCGATAAGACGAGACCGAAACAAATACGATCACTCAACGACGACGTCTCTATCTCGCGTTTCTTCTGGCAAAATCCAACTGGGATACCGATCACTGTCGCGACAAAAATTTACGCACGAGGACATTGACGTCGTTCCTTGATCCAACAACTCTTCCGCGTCTCATTCCTCCTGTCTCGTCAATTCCGAACTATCTGACGTTCCGGTTGATAACGTCAGAGACAAGCGCGCGCGTGAGAGGAAGAGAGCGAAAGAGAGAGAGAAACAGTGACAGAACGAGCGATAGACAGAGAGACAGCGAGAGAGAGGGTGGGTGGCGGAGGGGGAGAGGGAGATGTAGAGAAGAAAGAGAGAGAGAGAGAGAGAGAGAGAGAGAGAAAGGGAGAGAGAGAGAGAGAGAGAGAGAGAGAGAGAGAGAGAGAGAGAGAGGAGGGAGGCCTTGTCGATGTAGCACGAACAGGAGAGAGGCCTCGCTCGTCTGGCGCCGGACGAGATGCGACTAATTCCTAAAAGTAGGCGAAGAAGAAACGAACTGGATGGCCTGTGGGCCCTTACTGCGAGGGGTCTTACGCGGTACCAACCGACAGGGGCCCCTACTTCCAGTGGCCCTCCTTGCGTACCGTGCGGCAAGAGGGAGAGGTGGGGCCGTAGACCCCCCACCACAAACGAATTGCTACCTCCTTCCTCGTGATTCTCCTCCTGTGCGTTGCTGCTCTTCTTCCACCACTTTCGGCCACACCATTTTGTGTATCCTACACCACCGGTGTTAAATCACTGTCCACCGATCCCTCCGCGACCGTTCGTATCGTAACACCGATACGTCGTCGCCTGATCGGCGGAATATCACTACGCTGGTCGAAAGAGTTTTCTCGATTTCGGACCAGTCACGATCATTCAACGATACCGACTACCGGCTAAGCAAGTACTTTGATAGATCTCAACGTATTCGATTCTCTTCGACCCTAATCGCTCGAAGGTGCACAACTCTTCTCATTTTTAACGGAATCGTTTCCTCTCTTTGTCTTTTTAATAGAATAGTATGCAAAACGGAACGTAGCAAACGAAAAAAAGCCAAGTGTTTTTACAGATACAAGAACGTGATTGTTTGTTAGTCCACGATACGTGTTAAAAACATCAATTTCTGATACTTTTAGTTATTAGTTGATACATACGTATGTAAGATGCAAATGTACCAACGTATAAGTGCACAAATATACAAAACGTTCAAATTAAATTATACCTGATAATAATTAAAAAATCAAACAACTCTACACTCGGGTTCTGTTCCTTCGGTTTATTTCCCTTCTTTTCTTTTCTCTTTTTTCTTCTAGATACTTACCAGCAATCAGCTTATGCAAACGCAACAAACACATTTGCACAAATATCCGTAATCGGCGCACTTTCTTATTACCGATGTCGTTATTACTATATAGAGAAACAGAAGATTAACCGATAGATACAACGCGAATTAAACTCCGCTCCTTTCCTATACATCTGGTTTAAACTAAAATGCACATACAACTGTCGGTCATCCTTTTATTGAAAAAGATATACATTTTTAATACGTTACACTGAAGATCATATTATACCTTGGTCGATACTTTTTCGACATTCAATACTTGATTCACTTGATTCAACTTCATTCACTTCGATCACAATTTTAGGCATGTTATTTGATAATAAACCAGCTTATTGTCGTTACGTTCGTGCAACGAATTTCAAAATCTTCGTTTAAACGTTCTAAAGATAATAGTATGAAATCCGCGTTATCAATTGCGCGCAAGATACGCCAATATTGCCAAATGTATGCAAAGCTATTGTTAAAAAGGTTTAAAAACTAGGTTCCATACAGGACAACAATCTCGTTACGAGTATTTCATAATTTAATTGGATACAGTTGTTACACCATATAATTACACACACACACACACACACATATACACACACACACATATATATATATATATGTGTGTGTAATTGCAACAAATGAATGTTTTGTTTGAAGAAGATTAAAACAATTACAATTATCGGACACATTATCGATGATTCTAAAGTATCGTTTGCCTGCAAGGAAGTCGAGTTTTCGTTACGAACCCTTCATTAGTGGAGTGACTCGTAATTTGCAATAATTAATTTCTTTTAATAAACTAATCAAATATATAGACAAATGTCTCTATATAAATTCCGTTTCTTTAACCGTTTCCATCAAATCTATCCGGCAAGTTTCGATAAAACTTTAACAGTCTATTTTCTTCGTGCCTAATCATCGTGCAAATCCGATATATACTTATTGGAACAACAGAAGTGAAAGGTCGTTGGTATAAGTTATTGTATGTTGATTCGTACAACATTGTTCCTCCAGGCCGTTTGCTGAACGCGAACACCGGTTCAATTATCCCACCATAATTAATATCCTTCGATTCCAATTAAAATCATGAAATCATGAAAGCACCGGCGAGAAATGTTCGCCATACGAACGTCTCCGATTCAATCGCTTTTCACCCACGCATCAGAGTGTTATCAACGCTTGGCGAAGGAATATCATCTTCGCGTGCCCCCGTATCCCATTTATTCACCATGGAGTAAGACGTGATACAGTTATTCGAATCAATAGGATATTTAAGATGACATGCCAGAAAAGCAGTTCTCATCGTGATTCGCTAGATTCGATTATGAACGATTTTCGATGAATCTACCAAAGACAAATTATTCGACGCGTTATCAATGATGCGACAAACGGTGAAATATATACAGTATATGCAACTTGTAACAAACGTGAAATGAATCGTAATGACCAGTAACGATCTGTGTAAGTTTCTTATTTTCACCTTCTTCCTTCTTTTCTAACGTGCCAGTGCCGAAGAACAGAACCAGACGCAATTCTAACAGCACAGGATTACGCAGAAAACGCGATAAATAACGTGTATGCACGAAAATACATACGTACGTATAACTCGTGCAGACGCAACGTCGTCGCTATTCGCCTCGCGGCCGATGCGATCGAACGCTGAATAACTATATATCACGTGGTAAATGTTATCAATGTCGTAGCGTATACGATAAATAGAATACAGAGAGTTTATATGCCGCCGAAATCGAAATAGCTATTCAACGGAATAGAAGCTCTAGGCTTCTTCCTCTTCTAATTAGGGTTTCGTAGTCCCGTCGTTAATTATCGTTATCGAGCCAATGTAAATATCGAAAAAGTCACGATCTATGTAAATTTGTGAACCAGAACTACATATATGGAAACCGTGCCTATTTTATATTCGCGTCCATCGCCGAACACGCGAATTCACCAACGAGGTAGTCGTGTTTACTGTAGCGCGTCTCTGCTCGAGTTTTGATTTTAACTGGCAGAGCCGAGAATTTCGTAATTTTCACCTTCACCAGATACTTCGACGACCAAACTCATACGTACCATTGCCACCGGCGAATGACTATACCGTATACCGTACGCCCGAGTTTGAATAATTTTCTTTTCTTTTTCCTCTCCTCAAGTTTTCCTCTTCCTTTTTCCGCCTCAAGACTACGAATTCAAAGTTATTTAATAATAAACGTTATTCAATAACGATCTTTTCGTGCATTTCTAACAGCGAATCGACTAGTCAACGATTACGATATTAGTCAACGATACACAGCGTGTACTTAATACTGAAACTTGGCTAAATAGGAGTTTATTCAGGTACATGCGAAAATAACCGTGCGGACTCGCTCTGTATAATTTCCACAAAGTTTATCACAAAACTGTTTATCTGTATGATCGGTATGATTGGTCGTCTGTCGGATTTTCCACAATCATGGCCGCGCAACAGAAACAAAGATATGCATTATGCATGCATGACTGCAGCTCGGGAGAAAGATAGCAAAGGTGTAATTCTTGCACTGTAATCGAGTTATGCATTGTTGCGCCTCCAACGCGCTATATTTAGACGTGCGGTGATCATTCGTTGCCGTTTAACCGTTTACGTGGATAATGATTGACGTGGATTTAATCATTAACGTTTAAAACAGGTTTAATGTTTAAAGTTTCATCCATTTCATTTCGGTCTTGCTCTCGTTTTAACGAGCAAACGAGATTCGTAATATTTAACATGTTATTTAACGTTATTTAACATGGAATTGAATCGAGTTTACCATCAAATCGGAAGGAAAAGTTATGCATAAAAATAACGATCTTTTCGTATTTTCATTAAACGTGAGATACGATTCGATGTTCGTTAGAGAAATATTCGAGAAAATTGGGTCAAAAAGTGGTGGGAAAAACACGATTAAACATCTTTACCAGATATAATATCGGATAAAGTATCGTTTACGTACATTATGTTTATGTATTAGGTATTAGGTGTCTACGTCAAGAACTCGTGTATACCTACTAATCGTTTTCTTTTATTCGGGTATTTGCAAAATTATTATCCATTATTTGCTTAATTTTTAACTGGTCGTGAATTCCTGCGAGTCAATTCCAACAGCCAACCTTGTAGTCAATGGAAATAACGCACGGTGGAGTTTCTGAAAAGTTGAAAGAACACGAGCAAAGGAATGTTCATACGCTTTCAGCACATGCCTCGTCATGGCCATTTCTTGCAACCATCCAAAGCGCTATTGCATGTCCGTGTTCGTTGCGTCCGTGAGATGCGTTCTGTTCGGCCAATATACGATGTATTAATAAGACCAAGTATCTAAAAGATCAAAATATAAAACTGAAAAGATCGAGTATAGCTATGCACGTATGGATACTAAAACTACGTACGTACTTCGTATCAAATAATACGTTATGTGGGAAATTGTAAATATCTTCTAGAATCATTACCGAAAATATTTATGTTAGATAAAAAGTCACGTAACTAATAAACTTATGACAAATTCATCGGCGATGTAACAAGCAGACACGTTGGTGAAATCGCTTTTCGCAGCTTTCAATAATACTGAACATTCGCTCTCGCAAAATGTAAGCGAAATGTAAGTAGCATTGGATCAGGTATGAATCTTTGTCGACGCAAAAAGAAAAAAAAAAAAAAAAAGAAAAAAGTATAACCCTTCAACGGAAAATCCTTTTACAGTTACCCTACAAATCCGTGACAGTCATGGCCATACTGGACAGATGAAAAACCAAAACTTTTAGAGATTTTAAAAGGAAAAAAACGCAGGTTACCGTTATTGTAACCGTAGTTGGCAAAATACTATTTTTTTTTTTTTCCCTCCTTTAATGTGCAAACCTAACCTCGAGAATTTGTCTTCGCACTGGCAACAGCATCGACGGTGTTTACCTACATCGTATCTTTCTCCCATCAGAAATTCCTTAATTGTCTGGCATTTCTTATATTCACGCGTTTCTTCCTTGTCGAAATTACTAAACACCGTTAATTCAAACTATACCAATTTCGTATTGAATCGTATGAATAGGTTTCCTATTCACCCTATGGAAGGGAAGAAAAGGCAATGTGTATATACGTATCACGTTGCTGTGATGATATTGTCACGTCGTACACGCTGCCACGTGTAATAGGTTCGTGGCGATTTGCATCATAATGGGTAATTGTTGTATAACTTTCGATTAATTAGACGTCGAAGCTTGGTGGTGCTGCCCGCGGCAGCCATATGGTTGGCTTGGAGGGCTCCGTTTTTCTGTGACGCAAGGACGCGCGACACGGTACGACGAGCGATCGCCGCGTCCCACCGTCGGGGGCCCCTTTCCGTCGATTCCAACGAACCGGGCCCCACTTTTGCCCCAGTCGGTTACACTTTCGTTACTGCGACTAGTGGTACCACTCGACCGCGTTCCTCCTCCGCGAAGATCGCTAACCAGATCGACCTAATTGTTTCCAAGTTTATTTTAAAAGTATGCGAACCGTGAGAGTCTTCTCGGTCACTCACAGGCAATTACCAACTGTCTCGCTTCGTCGAGTATCGTTCCGTTCCTCGATCATCGTTCTTGCCGGAAATGGAAAGAAAGTTTCGGAAATATCGCTGATACAGCTACAGATATACAGTCATATACAGCCATATACAGCCATATACAGCCATATACAGCCATATACAGCCATATAGTGCCATATAGAGACAGTAAAGGTATAACAGACATTTTTCGATCGTGTGGAAAATGTCTGATAGTGGAACCACCGATGTAGTTGACGTTCGTGTATTAATAGGAAAGCGAAACCTTGCTTAATTTAAATAAATTTCTCTCTTCTTATTATCTGTTCCAACTATAATGCAGCGGATAGAGAGATTACATCCAAGGTACTCTCTTCCCGAACAATCTTCTCGAACGTTAAAATTGTCTATTTGAAACGGAGGCTTAAATGAGGATCACTCGTGATTCTTCATAAAAGTCAGCAAAACGGCAGCACAAGACCTTCTTTATTGACAGCAGTAAAATTCTGCAATCGACAAATCCCAAATGTTCAAACGAAATTCACAGGACTGTTTGCAGATCCTCGAGCAACCGTAACCTTTAAATCTTACAAAGAGAACACTGTAAATTTCACCATCTCGCGTACAAAGTCAGAAGCTGTCAAAATATTTAGGCATTCCCGCGCCTAGAAATACCCAATCTAGAAATCCCAAATACGCGCCGCCGCCAATTTTCTACCATATAATCATATATAAACATATATAATCGAATATTTTTAACATTGGCTACGGCTCGGGACTACAACTACAAGGGCTAGTAATAATATTATACTATACTTAAATAATAAGTAAATCATCGTTATATAAAGGTTATCGTAAATAAACGTTATATAAAGATATTTCGAATTATTTCTAATTAATACCTTACATCGTTTTACAGATAAGGCAACGTGAAACAAGGCAGTGATATTCGTTAATCTACGATATTGGTGTATTAATTCGCGTTACATTATCGTACAATTAATTATTATCGAATACCTAATTCTAATTCCAATTCCACTTTTGTGCTTGTTCGCGTGTACGCATTTATTTGCACACACCTACATGATACTGTAATTTGGCAGAAAGAATCGAATATCCTTTATACGGTAAAAAACGATCTCGCTGAATAAAATCTTAAGACGAGTTTGATTCAAGCCTCGAGTTCAAAAGACTCAAAAGCTATGATTCATAGTATAATTGATCTTTCTTTTATCGAATAACAAATATAGAATAAAGTCAAATTAGTCGAATATTTATAATCAATTTTCATCGTTACTCGTTTCATCGTCGATTCTCTTTATAAGCCGCTTATTTCGTTCGAAAGCATAGAATAAAATATTCGCATTTAACGCAATTATTTCAATTCTTAATCTCGCTCCGTTAAATAATCTTCTTCGTTTACTTAAGGTACTCGTTTTATTGGAAGACAAAAAGTCACATTCGAAATTGAAATGACCGAAATAGTCGTTCGATACGTGCCCGTGCCAATGAGATGATAAATTGCATGCATTGTCCTGGAATTCATTCACGCACAAGGTGTCGGCCGAAGACACGTGGACTGTAACGACGAAGCACGACCAGGAACGTGGCAACGCGAACAAGACACATGTGTCGCAGACGGTGAGAGTATTTATTACGAATCGTTGAAAATTTACAATGGTCACGTGTCGAAAATACGAAACGCGTGACGACTACTTTAAATACTTACGTTCTATACCTGGGGTCCTTGGCAAAAATTGCTCAAATATCCTTCCCTCCATGTGTTACAAAGTTCTAACGCGATTCCTCGTGTTTTCTCAATGTGGCTTCAATGATAATTTACAACCGTTATTTTCACAATATTTGGCCATGTCTAACTAAAACTGCAGAAATAGTTATCGTATATTATTGTCTGACTATCGATATTTCTATTAAAATTTCTATTAATTTCCTAAATAAAATTTCCTAAATTTGTACATTTAATGGTACACAGTGGCTACGAAAGGTATTCGTACATATCCTGATTCTCCAATGGAAAGCCTTTTTGTCTGCGTTTCTGCATTTCATTCTCTCTGATAAAATTCCACTTCTTACTTTATAGTTTATCGATCCGACAAGAAAAGTTATGTTACACCTTTATCATTTTATATTATTTATTACGGACCGCCTAAATAATTTCTGTATATATTATACATCTGAGAGCACATAAATGTGCATAATTTGCTTAATCGACGTAACATATTTAATGAAATCCTGCATAACCTATGAAATGTCCTACTAGAATCAACAATATAAAGCTATTATAATCCATGTCATTGTATCACGCCAAATTAAGTTACTGAAAATTCTCAACGAGAATTGATTGTAAATATTCTAATAAATAAATAAAAAAAAAAAAAAAACCTATGAAATAAGTGCTATTAAAAATTTCATTATCAAGATACATGTATCCTGTCCGATTGTTCGTATCTTTACATAAAAATAACACTTTACCTAAACATTAAAATTACATTAAAATTCGAGGGAAATGTTAAACAGTCGAAAACCACGCATACCACCTGATAAAGTAACAAAACTTCTTTCTCCAATAATTTATAAATATTCCTTCGAGCGATCTCGATCGAATTGCAACGAGCAAGTAATTTTGCGCTTACCGCTGCACAACAAGGGAAACCGGGATTTCTCTGCATTAATAATAACGTAAGTATAAGCCATAAAACAAAGAATAAAGCAGAAAAACCAACAAAGGATAGATAAGTTGTCCTCGTGTCATTGCTCGTGCTACGCAGCAAGGTTCTCCCAAGGAAACGATTAAATAAACCGAGGCGGTTCGCATAGTCGACGAAGCGATTAGACAACGACTCACACGCGCCTCAAGGTAGAGCTAATAAAACTCGCTGAGGTCAAGCAAATTACTCGTCAAAAGCGTTTCCTTCATTTGCCAATTACATATCTTGCGCTCTTTCAACCATCATTTGATTTTCATTAATAAATGTGGCTGAAATGAATCGTTGAAGAAGCAATTACGTATATCGTTGGCAACAGAGCGATTCAATTTGAAAATCTTGTTTTCTTTCGTCGCATTCGTTTCGTTTTGAAGGAAATATACTTTCCACGAACGATACACTTTCCCACTAGTTTCGTTTGCACATTTATTAATTAATTGAACTTAACTATCTGTCGTGTTATCACGCTTCTACCACTCGAAAGTTACAAACACTCGTATAAATACATGCTGTGTGCTACGCACAGAGTATGAATTGAAACACATTAACTGAAACATTTGTACATATACATTATGACAAATAATGCAATTAAATTATAACGATGTGTGGGCAATGTCGGCTAATGTGAAATAACATGGAAATATTTGCACGTGGATTTATAATTTACGTATCATTCACACGAACATTATATTCGAATGGAAGGATCGAATACTTCTTACGATGGAACAAATAGAAAGAAATAGAAGAAATAAAATTTTATTGTACGGTATTTAAATTATTTATTACGAAAGAGTTATTAACATATTTATTACGCTTTGTAATTTAATTACAATCCTTTTTATTCAATACATAATAATAAAACTGAATTATCTCTACAACGTTGATACGAGTTATATGTAATATATGCAGTGGACCACAGGTGCAACATGTTTATCCGGTCGTTTGTTAATTTTATTGTATAAAATTCAAAATAGCATAATTAGAAGTAGAAAGAAAATTTTACTTTCCTATACTAGTAGACTATCCTAGTAGATCGAAGTTTGATCTAATTTTCGAAAAGTAAAGAACAACGGATATTGTTGTACGGAGCAGTGGACTACACGGAAGTTTTCCAGAAGGGAATAGACTACCTGCGAAACGTACCGAGACTTTCTTATTGTCGGTACAACGAACCCGAAAGGATCTTCTTGCGAGTGTAGGCCGAAAAGTAGAGAAAAGAAAAGGGCCGTAAATAATCGGTCATTTCCGACAACAGTACGCTTTTACACGGTTAAGTAGTATGAGCTTAAATATTGCGAGACGTGATTTCTTACGGTCGGTCGGTCGATTACCTGCCTGCCTGCCTGCCTGCCTGCCCGACTGCCTGCCCGGCTCCTTGCCCGGCTGCTTGCCTGACGACTTTTCCCATCTCTATACTCCTCAACCAAAAATATTTTGCCATGCGAGATTTGATACGCTTGTTACAGCGGATCGCTCTTTTAAAAGTCAAAAACAATCCCTCAATGTGGCATAACGGTCCCGATACTCTTGAAATTGGTTTACTCTTTCTTAAATAGAATCGGCAATTGGCAAAAATTGTTGCTCTTTGAATATTGCTTTCCATATTGCATAAGAAAAATTTCAAACATAATTTGTAATAACATAATGTAACAACATAAACAAAATTTCGTACAAATTCTATATTCTATACATCCCGTATTTATCGAATTTAATTTAATTGTGATAAATATCCTAACGGATAACAGACACTTATTAGTTGATAATACGTCAAAATCATTCGAATAAAGGACAAGAAGAATATCTTTCTATCATTTTATTTGTTGAAATTCGTAATACCGCAACTCTGTCGTTTTACAGTTTGTTGAAATATTCGTTCGAAAGATCTTTTACAATTACTCGTTCTTATCTTTACTTATTTTCTTTAGAAACCAAGAAGGCAACAATGAAAAACGACACAATGATAAATAGATTTAGTTTCGCTTCTGCGAAATTCACGCGTGAATGATATTTGCATATATTTAAGGACACGAAAGAATCTCGATGCAAATCTCGTTACATTATCTATCTTGTCTCAAAGTATTAACTCTGTTTAATCGCGGAACCGCTAATGTTTGCGGTAATAACCTCGATAATAACCTCACCAGACATAATAGACATGCAGCCTGAACTGAACACGCTATAAGAATACTGCAAGGATAGAGATCTCCAAGTAAACGTCGCTCAAAGCAAAATAGTAGTCTAACGCAAGTTTAGCGAACGGAGGAGGGAAAGGGGGTTAAAATACAACGATAGCGAACCGGAAGTGGTCAAACGTTACGTATCTAGGTGTTATGTAGCTTGTCGTGCTCGATCGTTTTCCTAGCAAAAGCTGGATCGGCTTCGACAGCACTTTGGAAACCTTCGATAAAGGCAAAAATACATGTCTATACATAACTGAAAAGTAAAAATGAAAATGTTCGATTTTATAGAAACGATGCCAAAGATAAAAGCATTCTGTTTAACTGAATAGACTTGAAGATGATCAGAGTATAGGAGTAGAAGATGAGAAAAATCTCTGTACTCGGCGAGATAATATTAATCGTTACCATTATAGGTAATATTAATTATTAGCATTATTATCAATTGCGTTGTTACAATTACAACATCGTCGATTCAATATTAGATCGAATGGAAAATTCATACAAAGAAACCAATAAAATTATATTCCTCTATATACACTCTATCTAAATAAATATATTTATATCGGTAATTTCCTTTCAACCAATTTATCTTGATTTAATTTCGTAGTTGCCGTAAATTACCTAGATGTTTCCATATTGGCTTCTTTGCACTACAGACAGTCACTACGAAAGACTAATAAACGTCGTCGATCGGAAGGTAAAACGTAATGTCGAATACAAGAAGTCGTTGCAATTGTAATTTCAGTCCATGCATTTCACACGAAGAGCATTTTTTCACGAAACACGCTGCGTCATTCGATAGTGGCATTCACGGCTGGAAGAAAGTCGATGGTAAACGATGGACCATCTATCGTTACGGGCAGATATCAAAAATTTACTACGCTACAGAAAGTAGGTTCGCGTACATAAAACAACGGAGAGTTGTGCAAACAGTCGAGTGTAAATACAAGTATTTAAAGCGATTGTAAAAGCTGTTCTAGAAAAATTGTAACCACTTGCACCAACGCTGCAACGCGAATCAGCTCGTACTTCGATGTAATATAAATTATTCTTGGAATTCCTTTCGTTCGAACCGTTAGTTCGCATCTTGTACGATAAAATATTTGAAATATTTCAGATCTATAATAATGACATAATTACATATAATATGTTTGTAGCCCTTCGGGTTTCCATGGTCTTTTTATTAGTACGTTGACCGTTTGTTCTAACAGAACAATCAGCCGTAAAAAGGTGAACTGGAATTTTGACGAAATGTCGGAACAAAGCAAAGAACAATGTACTGATAAAGAAACGATCGAAACACAAATACCTCAGGATTTTCAATACGTTGTACGCGATTTTGAAATACTTACTGCAATCTTGCCAATATTTATACGTTTATGGAGCGCGTTCAAACGTGCAAATATCCACAAAATACAAATTTCCTTTTTTCTTCTTTCTTTTTTTTTCTTTTTTTTTTTTTTTTTTTAATTTACTAGTATTTTACAATCAATTCTCGCAATGAGAATTTTGAATAATTTTCTCTGGCTTGGCGCAGTGACATGGCTAATTATTTATAATAAGTTACTTATTACAGATAATTATAATCTATAAATAATTATTATACATAAGTAAATATTAGTTATTACAAGTATCTAGTTGAATCGTGTGCTTAGGTCTAACGGATAGTGTTTTTTTAGTCGGCGGGTCTGCTCCGACGTATTAAGTAATTTAGTAATTGGGGAATTCCGATGTTTGTTGACTCTTTTGCTATATCTATTGCTATAACAAAATCCAAATAATACACAAAAATACTCGTATACAAAGTATCGAAAATAGAAATAGCACACGTTCTGATATATAAGTAGGTAACAGAGGTGAACACGGTCTACGTGGGTCTGATTGCGTTCGCAAATATACAAATTTAAACAAATCAAGTTATCACATTTTCCGTTAAATAAATAACTAAATATACATAAAATATTGTCTTCGTTCGAATAAACTGATACTTGGTATCGTTATTTCATAACGAGCTGTATTGAAAAGACTTTATCGAAAAGATAGAAGATACGTATTTCAAAATACTTTAAGCCATTTTGAAAAATAGTAAAATGCTGGCTAGGACACTTATTTATTAGCCAGGCGAAAAGGGTGTCTCTATTTTCCCTTAAGTTCGATTTGATCGAGGAACAAATTTCATGGCCACGTTCCCAACAAGAGGCCGTAAATAATAATTTAATAGGTTTCGATGACACTTAAATTTTACGGCGATTGTTGGTAGGCACGGCACGACAGTTTTGCTGTTTGACAACATAAAAGTTGGACGACGGTCCATTCGCAAATACGCTTGAAAATTTACGGTGGTTTTACGAAACAGCAAAGAAAGAACGGTTTGTGGCACCCGATGTGGCCACCGAAAACCATTTCGCTCTGCCATTATAGCTGCACCTGAGTAGATGAATCTCGTGGCCTTGACCAACAAGGCATGTACCACTTGCAACGATTGTCGTAAAAAAAAATAGTAAATGACGTTGTTCGGAGATTTGACAGTTTATCGTGGCAGGCATCGCAATTTTACGTCTGACGTTCTTATTTATCGATTCTCACAAGTTCTTTATCCAGAGGCTACAGAACCTAGAAACTAGATCTATACGTAACTTGCAGCATCGTTTTAAACATTAAAAGGCAGAATAAATCACAGCGCTTTGTCTTTCTGACGACGTAATAAAATATTCATTAAAGCAAAATCGTTCCTCCTTACCGTATATTGAAATTTATCTGTATCGTGTATCGGCGTAGTAATCGGCGCTGTAATCGGCGTAATTCTCGCGAATTCGCTGGTAATTCGCGCGATAGTTGTGCCTCTTTCATAGGCAGTCACAGGTGCCGTAGTTGGCAACGCCAATTCCAAAACTGTACAAAGTCGAGAAGATCGTATCTCGCGGCTCGCGTCAAACGGCGCGACACCGCCGTGTAAAATCTTACCGCAGTAAATCGGTCAAAAACAACCTGTGGGCCTAGATGTGGCCACCGAACATCCTTTCTTTGTGTTTTACGACACTTGGAAAGCTGTACACCTAGCCAATTCAATTTTGAACGGTGTCTACTACAACGGCGAAGAATTCGGTGGCCCGATGCTGTAAATTTTTCAAATCGCAAGCTCGGTATCTTCGTTGCTGTTCACTGTTGGGAAATTTTATTGCTCGCCGTTCTCTAAGGTCAAGAGATATCGAACGATGCCTCCTTCGAAGGAATCGAACTACCGAAACGAAACGAAACGAAACGAAACGAACAATCAAATTATTCTACCTACCATCGATTAATTAATCCTTGTACGAACGATCAGAAAATTTTATGCTTATCCAACAAGCGTACAAATGTATATACAAGTTTGAATCGCTTTAATATTTAACATTTTTCCATAACTTTCAATATAAAATTATCCATAGATACAAAATGGTTCGCTTTATATCCTCGCTAGAAAATTTAAAAGTTGGCAAAATAAATATGGAAATCGATAGCCGATTGGATCTATTATATATTGAAGTTAATGATCGCCGATAACGTAAATTTCTATGAATATTTAATGGAAAGATTAGGGAGGGGGGTTAAGTTGGGTAATTTTCTAAATAATTATTTGTTAATTACACGAATTGCGTAGCTTGATTCGTTTACTTACTTACTCGGTAACGAGGGTTAGTCCGAAATAACGTTTAATTTCATTTCGTTTCAATTTAGTTTGAAAGCAATTAATCGAAATATTTGATTCGATAAATAATTCAGTACTTCTCAAGTACTTCTCCTACTTCTCGTCACGATCAAGAACGCATAGAAATATTTAACCAAGCCGAAATCAGTCGGAATACAAATTCGCGCAAAAGAAAAAGTATAGGATGAAAAGAGATTCGAAAGAACGAGGCAGTTCGCAAACACGCGGCGCAGTCGGAGACGCGTGCATTTGTTCGTAGGAAGTCGGTTGCCGATTACCAGACGTCCGCTAATTGGAAAAAGGTGGCTGGATGATGTCTCGATCGGCCTTGCCAAGGACTTGGCTGGCCATTCTCCGATTAAACGGCCGGTAGCACGAGTACGAGCTTCGACGTACGTGTGCTTGCACACGGATACACGCAATTTGCAACGTACGTTTACCTATACACGTAATCGATGTTGCCTGCAGGTAACGCATACAGTTAACAAATAACCCGTGCATACACGTAAACGCAATAGACGCAATAAGGAGCACGCGAATTCGCCGTTCACGCACACACGTACGTACGTTCACGCGTTTACGTACGTAAACATAATGGGAACACGAAAACTCGCTTACATACTTATACGGCTAACGCATGATACACGTATACCCGTACGTAGATGTAATTGGAACGTTCGAGTTTTCTTGCACGTATACATATAATATATACGTATAGGTATACGTGGGAAAGAATCGTAGAGTCGTGGTGAGCACCAAGTGAAATTTCTTGGTGGTATACTGGAGCATCGAGGATCCTACCCCTACCATACACATTGGCCGATGACTAGAGATAGGCGTTAAGTGTGACGCGGCGCAGACACGGACACACACGTGGCAGGCATACGTGCTGGTGCACAGGTGTACAAGGCAAGAAGCCTGTAGCCTGTAGCCTGTAGCCTGGGTGGCGCGTGCACACATAGGCTGTCGATGCGGATGTTATACACTAGCTCACGAGGAAACTTACTCGCGTTGCCGTTACACGCTCGTGGTCGCTAAGCCTGTGCAGCCGTTACATAAATATGCGCAAGCCGTATTACTTCCTTTTTTAACAATCCGTTTCGTAATTGTTTATCGCGCCGAGACGAGCCGCTGCGCCGCTCTGATCGCCGGTGAACGGCCAACTCGTTGTTTCGAGGCTGACGCCCCGTAATGTACGATTCAAACGTGCACTTACTCCGAATAACTGCGTTTCTCCGATACAAAACCATTTTCTGCCTATTTAAGCTTATTTAAGCTTATTTAAGCTTACTTGACTAATTTTACGTATTTAATAGTTCTCCGTATTTATTTCTGTTTTCCAAGTCAATATTTGTAGGCTACGTTCATTTAGCAACGTTCCACGGTTATGAAACCAGCCGAAAATGTCGAATCGCTCGATTGTACAGTCGCTAAGAACGAAAGTAGTTGAATACGGATAGACGGACAATTCATTTGCTTCGGCCTACGATCGCCAAGCTGAAATCACATTGCGAATGCATTTTCCGAAATTCTTCGCACACGCGACAAATGGCGGAAGAAATCCAATCCGTCTGTTTGAATTCGCGAAGCGGCATTTGACCTCGGTAAATATCTTTTAAATACCTCGGAAATGCTTCATCTACGTGCTGCAACTACATACGATACAAGGCGTAACATTCCTCGTGTTAAGGAACACATTTAATCTATCGTTTTCAAAAAGTTCGCTCAACGTAGGAGCGAACTTTTTACCATATCTGCCATACATACGCGAGAAACGGACACGATGACTGATTTGGAAGCTGACGGCGGCGTCGAATCAATTGAAGATGAACGTTTCAAATACGAACGACCAGAGAGGCGATAAGAACGAGGACGCAGAGAAGCGGAGAAAGCGAGAAACAAAGAGGAATATTTATGAATAAAACGGGTAGGTACAGAGGCAGTTGAAAGTAGAAGAGTCCGTTTCCGTATTCCGAATAAATAACCCGATACAACGGAAAACATTTTTCTCGAGTATCGCAACAACGGTAAACAATTTTTCACGAAAGAATTGCACCAAAGAATTGCAAAATCACAAATATGCTCCATCGTCGGTGATCTTGAAACGAAAGAAATTATACAGCACAAACACTTTCACCGCCTAACGCGTCCAAGCAACCTCGACTGTTCTTCTTCGCTCAGCACCAATATCGGTAATTGATCCGCCACAATTTCGACAAATATCATATAAATCATCGTCATCCGCGATACGATGCCACTATATACCTCATATACATACTACATAAAAGTGCTAGCAAAGTGTCAACGATACATTCACGAAAGGTTTCTACAAATATCCGAATACTTTCGTCAGCTACCGTATAATCAAACAAGTTTATTTATTCTTGACGAACGGTTGTGATCTCGCATAGATTTCGTTCATGATATCCTTCCAATAATCCCGTTAATCGTAATTGTATGCGTCATATCGTTGACAAGCGATCAACGACGAGGTATTCTTCCATAATAAATAAGCGAATATCTAATAAGGTTATATCTGTATCTGGTATATGTTGATGGATCGAAGCTCGGCAATACGGATACTATTGTAACAACGCACTAATTACAAATATAATACAACTAACTCTCTAACGATGCCCCCACGTCAATGACATACGTTTGTACGATATTCTTTTCCTATCTTGACCGATGAGATATATCGATAACGTTCGATCGAAAAGAAACTAGCGCGCAGTTGTACGATATGATACAAATAAAAACGTTGAAAAAGCTCGTAATAATTATCCATGATGGTGAATAATTCAAATATTCGTATGACTTCTCATCGGTGGATTACACGTAAAAATATAGTATATCCAAGTAACGCGTAAATATCGTATTAGGTAATTAAACCAATACCCAAGTAATTTATATGTATTTATAAGCATTGTAATAATTTCTAAACATTATAACGTTATAATATCTGGCAAATGCATAAATCCGAAGGAAGGTGGAATATTTGAATTATCGATGATAATGTTTCAAATCTGGAAAGATATTACCGAGAATAATCCGCCGAAGAACAGTAAGAGAAATATCATTTCAAGTAAAAGTAAGCTATTCCATCATTAGTCGTCACCAGGGTCAAATAAGATGAGTAAAGAAAATGAACCAATGCCTTCCGCATTGGTTATGCGATATATTTACAGAAAGTTTGACGAATAGAGGTAGCTACCAACATTATTTTAAACGCTACTTAAAATTTGACAACAAACAAACCGTACATGCGATTCAAAAGAAAGAAAGAAAGAAAGAAAGAAGGAAAATTCGAAAGAGGCGATTGTTTAAAAAATTCAAAGAAGAAAAACATCTCCTACGATCCGAGACTACTGTTTTACAAGAGAAATTAACACGACACGGAAATATAATACATGGATGGAATGCGTGTGAAATTAAGAGAGGAAAAGCCAGATCCAATTAGGTAAAATCGCACATTTCGTTCGTTAATCGTTCATTAATTGGGCACATATGAAAATAATGACTGTACCAGAGTGTAGTAGAAAACTGAAACAAGACATCGCACATAATCACGTTTCTGTGAAAGAAAGCGAAGAAATTTGTTTAACGATATAGCATATTAACAACAAGCTTTTGTACGTAATACGTATCAAACGCGTTACAAAATAATAACCAGTAATAGATGCTTTCTTTCTGTTAGAAACATTATTACTACATACGTGTATCAAAGCATAAACAACTAATGAAAATGATGAGAAGACACGTTGTTCACGTGGAAATTATATGCTATTTAACCGATGACCAATGAGATATTAAAAGAACTTTGTTGGTCGCTAGTTGATATCAGAAGCGATTGTTCTATTATTTGAAAGTTCCGTTATCTAAACATTTTTCTCTCTTTATTATTAGTTTGGATATGGCAGACCGTTCACGTATTACTTATCTACATATAAAGTTCGAAATTGGAGTTGGTAGTTGAGGGAGGAGCTCGCCAATTTCCCTCGTTACGTATCTATTATTTTTCGTTCACGCGATAGGAGCTGCTGCCCGGATATCACTGATTCGAAGCAGCAAAGAACGGTAAAATTAGCCGCCAGAGAGAGAGAGAGAGAGAGAGAGAGAGATATCACGTTCACGGAATTCAAAGGGACGAATTGGAAGTTCACGCGAGCCTATGTCGCGTCGTGGCTCCCAGTTGTTACGTTGTGGAAGTCACGCGGCCCTCGAGGCCCCAAAAGAAATGAGGACATTCTGTCAAGTGTGGGGGGAGGTCCCCTGTACGACTAAACCAGGTTCCGGATTTGGGTATGCAGAATCAACGAGAGAGGGAGAAATTTGGGCAACGGAACTCCGGTGTCATCCGAATTCTGCGTTAAGCGTAGCTAGGTAAAGGTTGTTCGCTATCTATTGTCGTGGCATCGCGAAGGAAATGTGACCCGGTTCGATTCGTCGGACGAACGAAAAGAAAAAAAAAAAAAAGAAGCGTAGAAAGGAATCGATGGCTAGGTTGTGTTGGTTCTGGTATGCGCGGTTGCTCGGCACGATCGTAAAAATAAGCCCGATCTCGTAAGAATAACAGATCGCGGCTTCTCGTAAAATCTTTTTATCAAGAACCGGCAAAAAATGTCCTAAATTCCATAGAAGGAGATAAAAGAAGGAGACTACCAGGAGGTAGTTATTCTTCATTAATTATAATCCTAACTGGAAGTGGAACGAGTCGTTCGAAAGAAAATTAACAATTGACGAGAATCGAGAGTATTCCATTCTGAAAAGTATATTAATCGATCGGCGATCTTCGAAATATAGTTACGAACCATTTAAATATACGTACGTATCATTGAATACATGGCCATTCTGTTCATTGTGTATAATCGTAAATTGTGTACAACGATCGTATCATAAGAGGCGTTAGGCTTAGGATTACGCTGTATATGACAAAATCTCAACTAATTAAGCGGAGCAAGAAATAGCGACAAAAAGATATTTTAAAATATTCTTTAAACTTCCTTTCTCGATCACGGTGTTCAAAAATGGAACTCGATAGCGTAAGTGAATCTAAAGAGGAAGAAGAATCGTAAATAATTAATTGTAAAATGTTTCCTCGTTGACGGGACGTTATCCCGTCCCGGAATAAAGGAATTACAACTACCACTAAACTAACTAATTTTAACCACAATAATTACCAATAATTACCAAATAGCCTGAAAACTCAGAGTTATCTAAATTAGAAGAAAGAACATGTCTCATCGCTGAATGGTCGGGTTATTAATAATTTTTTATAATTATTCTATCTCAAATCGACTTTCGTCGAAATTTAGTTTCTCTAATTGCACCTTTCCTTCGCTAAATCGACCATATATAATCGACCATATATATTAGGTTGTGCGAAAAGTGTCTTTCTTTCGCAAACGTGTTTTTTTTTTTTTTTTTTTTTTTTTTTACAACAGTGTGCCTTCATACAAACCAGGTGAAAGAAAGAAACCAAGTCTGTGAAATGTCGCGGTTCTTTATCTCCACATAACAAAATGGATCGTACGTAATACGACAGAATAATATAAAACAAAAAACGTTGTGCGTCTATCGTATAATAGAGGGAAAACATCATAAAAGGAAAGAAACTTTTCCGACAACCTAATACATACGTATATTTATCGGCTCCACGGTCGAATCGATCGCAGCACAAAGTCAAATCTGATCGAAAACGTATGAAAAAGTTAGAGAACGAAGAAGAAGCAGGAAGCAACAGAGGAGAGGGGATCGGATTGTTTCCATTTTGTTTGGCATCGGAAACCAAGAGTGGGTCGAGCCGTTCAAAGTTGTAACGGCGATAACGAACTGTTCGCGATCATGACGCGCTGTTTCGGTTTCCTCTTCCGTCCTGTTGCTTACTTTACTGCCTCCTTCCAACGCGGCGACTCTCGTCTCGGATTCGTGACGATGCGATGGTAAAAAGTCGAGCGGATCGACCACCTCTTTCCGCTTTTGCCGCTCTCCGCCACCGGCAGGACCCCAGCCTTGCTCTTCCAGTTTTGTCCTGTTTACCAAGTGGGACAATCGAGATGGAGAGTAAAACGCGGGAGTACGTAGACGCGGATTACACGAGGCTACGTTCCTGCAGACACAGTTGCGCGGATTCCTGTTTTTCGTGCTAATTTCGCGCGATCTGAATTCGAATTTCAAGAGAAAGAACGAAGAACGTCACGAGATCGATATTATCGGTATTATCGGTAAAGAAGTTTGGACTTTTAATATATTTGCATTACGTGTAACCCCAAGCGTTACTTTAATCAGGTATTCGATAAAAGTAAGCATTTTGAGAAACTATGTTCTTTTACTCTCGATCAAAAACTTTACCTAAAGCTTTAAACAGCCTCCGATGTTAACCGCGATAAAGAATTCTTAAACGATACGAAACTCGAAATTGAAAATTTACCATTTACGTAATTAGTACGTATTACGGTAGCTTGAAGGCACCTCGTGGCAATCTGTCAAATGTTTCCAGCTACTACTATTACTCAAAGAAATGTAAGGGAACGTTTCGTATCACAACGAACCATATGCAGATAAAGTAATATCGTAAATCAACGTATATTTTCCAATATGTATCGCTACTTTGTTTTTGTCTTGCGTATAGAAATACGTAAAATTCCCAGCCGTATTATTTCTAAACGAGTAAATCATGTTCGTTAACAAGATTTTACATCATTTTTCTACGTTATTACCGTACATGTGCAAACGATGTGACCTTTCCTCTCCATTTTAACTCAACATTCTCTATTTGTTTTGTTTTTTCTCGTTGTTCCGTCAGATTCTTCAAATTTTCTTCAAATCGTTATCCATATGAAACTCATTTTTCCTAGCGTGTTCGCCTTTTCAAATATTTTTCTCGACACTTTTCCCAACGATACCTCCTGCCTTCTGAAATACTCGATCCAATCTTGTTTACATTTTAGTAAAAACGTTCACGAAAGTAAAAACAAAGACAAAGTATAGGAAGGAAAATGCCCCGTTGATTTCGACTCGCGTCTAATTCTCGCCGTAGACCGACCAGCCTACAACGTAACATTTTCATTTCAATGACATTGAAATAACAGTAAACAAATATAAATAAGAGATATAAGTAATAAATGGAACGATATCGTAATTAAAACTATCTTATATCCTGATACAGAGATAAACTTTTCCAATTGAAACCTATTACCTAGACACATGTTACACGTGGAAATGAATTCTTTTCCAGGTTTACAGTTTTTCGAGGGTACAGTCGTTAAAGTTTTATTCGAAAAGTTTATTTCGATCGTCGAAATAATTTCTTCAAAATATAAAAACTGTTCTCTTTAGATGCCGTTTAGTACCCGTTCCTCTATGTTCTTCAATCACTGATAATTCCTTGACCATTTGATTTGCAAAGTAAACCATTCGTACGAATTTGATCATACTTTTACACGAGTTTATGGTTAAACTCAAACAGTATAAAGTCCCCCATATGTCGTTTACCGGTCGTTCTATCGTTTTACCAACTTATAAGATTACGGATGCGGCGATTGTCATATTTGTCAACGTAGACCGGCCCTCTAAAGGGAAAAGCACTCTCGGCATCGCTATTACATATTCTACAAGACTGAAAAATACGATCGTCGAATTATTCGTTTGATAGTCGTTCGATAACTCACACGGTAATGAATATATACAGTTATACGATTTGATCGAAAGATCAATTTGTCCGTCGTTTATACAATTTCAGATACACGATTTATACAAAGTAGCAAAGATTTATCGACGAGTAGGAGGTGTGCGAAGACTTTTAAGCGGAAGTGCTCAAAGTGCGAAAATGAAAAATGTGCGAGACCGATTTTACCCGGTTATGTATGTCTTATAGAAACGAATAACGATACATATTCTGATTGTGAAACGTTTACCGTAAAATTACTGTCCTGGTTGCTCGATACGAAGTTACTTTCGGTTCACGGTAGTGCAGGTTCCAATGAAAAATTCAAGAAGCTCGGCATCGGCAGTACGATCAGGTCCGCGAGTAAATCTTCCAAGGACGACATACACAAACACGTTCCGAGAGACGGAAACGCGGTGTGTATGGGCATTAAGGTATAGCGACAATGGCGCGGCACGGCATAGCAGAACGGTGTATATAGCAGCATAGTACCTATAACATAGGTAAGTGTGTTTGTGGGTCAGTGGCACGAGAGCTGGTCGCTGCCACCGCCACTGCCACCGCCACCGCCACCGCCACCGCCACCGCCGCACCATCACAATCACAATCAGTCGACACCGCCGCCTCGCAAAATCCTATTGTACCTACATTATACAGATGGTGAAGCGCCATTGTTCTTGAACTTGCACGCTCACGCACCGGCGACCTACGCACCGCCACGCGTCCACCGACCGCGATGTACGTTTTATACTACCTATACCTATACTTACAGACGCGACAGCTGCACGGAGAAAACCGCAGCGATCCTTCATAAGGTGAAATTGGCCCTATTACAACTTTTGCAACCGCCCTCTTTTTCTCTGTCGTACTCGTGATCGATCGCTATATCCTTACCAATGATTTACGCCGCGCCCTTACGCTTCTACGATACTACATATTTTAGCCGATTCGTCGTCATCCCAGGCTCTACTAAACTAAACTAAACTAAACTAAACCAAACTAAACCAAACTAAACCAAACTAAACCAAACGCTACTAAATTCAAGTATCGATGAAATTTTAGATTTATCGAATGAACATCGTTCCCTAACGAGAAAGGCTAGGGTTACGAGTTATAACGATACGCGATAACTTTGCGATATCAGCCTTTCACAAGCTAAATAGATCGACTTAACGTAAATTCTCAATTCCATTGTACAAATACACGCCGCTTAATATATTCGATTTTCGGCTCTGAGTCGTTTTCCCATTCAATCGTATTTTTCAATGGTTAGCAAATTTTTTAAGCTCGAACAACGAAACGAGATAATTATTCTTGACGCGTGAAATTGACTTTGTCGAGACAAAGTCGACTCTTTCCTACAGATTTTGCAAAAATATTAAATATCTTTTTGTCTGTTAAGAGGAGAGCGTGGTCGAGCCGAATTAATAACCTAAGCAAAAATCAAATAGCACCGAGAGAGGACAATTTCGAAATTAATTTAATTGATTAATTAATTAACGTATAAAACGCCAATGTCACGATATCGGAAAAATAAATTGAGAATGGAAAAAAGAAGCGGCGATTCGAAAAGGCACGAACCAACACCAACGATCGTGACCAATCGGCCAGGTCGTGGTGGCCAATTCCTCGGTAGCGTAGGCAAGTAGGTATCCTCGAGGTTCCCAGCAACTGTAGAACGCGGTTTTTCTACGTGGCTGAAATTTTTGCTTCGATTTTACATAACATCGTTCCCGTGGCCGCCGCGCGTTGCGCCATGGCCCTGCGTAAAATACTCTCGCTCTGTGACCGTACCGTTTTTACTTATTTACCTGCCTATGCTACATTTACAGTGGCTACAAAAAGTATTTCTACGTCGCTGCATTTATTATCCTGCTTGTATTATTAATCGATCGGATTCTACTATAATAAATTTCAATTTCTTCTTTTTTTTCTTTTTCAATTTTTCAAATTTATAATAAATACCGCGGATATAACATACGAAATATAACATACGTGGAACATAATAAAAAAAACGCTTCGTTGGAAGATCAAAGTTTTCAAAGTTTTCAAAGTTTTCTAAAAGTGAACTAATTGGAAGAATGGGTACAGTTTCTGCCCATTGTCTAACAATCTGTCTAATAATCTATCGCTTGTCAATTCGCTAATGTTATTAGCTAATAAATAGATAAAATATATATTTTACTCTCATTTTACTTCGATAAACCAATCGTATCGGTGGAAAATTTCATACTTCTCGATGAAATGATTCTTCTTAAACTGTTAATAATAGCTAATAATAATTAATAATAAAAATAACAAAGAAATTTATTTGATTCATTCGATTTATTCGAAAGATACGTGCAAGTTTTAACGGACTTTGTCAATTTATCCATATCCTTACGCTGACAAAATTCCTGCAATTCCGTAAAAATAATAACATCAGTTAAAATAGTTACATCGATTTGCTGAAAGAATAACACAACTAGGAAAAGTAAGTTTCTTTAGGGAAACTCAGGTTGAAACGTAAACTTTCAAACGGATGAAAATGAAAATGATAAAGCGATCATCACGACTGGGTGATCATCCTTTGCATTTAGCAGTCTTTATATATAAATATAAATAACGAATAAAAACTATAACAAACGAATAAATTTACGGGGCGAAATAGAACAGCATATAAAATGAATTATCTTTTAATTATCTGAAAATTACTATTTCCAGTAGATGATATGCATATAAAACGATAAATTAATTGTGTATATATATTTTGCATATTCCATAGACTTTCAATCGTTTCAATTATTACAAATTTATTGAAATATTTTATTGTTTTAATACCATAATAATAATAATAATAATTAAATATAAATGACAAATAATCAGAAAGAGAGCGAGAGAGAGAGAGAGAGGGAGAGAGAAAGTAATATTCTTCATTTTCTAACGAAAAATTATATAATACATCACGAAGAATTTAAGAAATTGAATCCTTATAAAAATAAAAAATGAATCGGTAACTGTTTGCTTTGTGCATTTGCAAGTAACAGGAAAATCCTTTCTACGTAGGTATTCGTCATTTGTATCGGACGTTACTCTGATATCGCACGAGTCTAGTTTTAAAGGAATTTCAACGTGCCTAAAGTAACGCAAAATAGGATGTAGTCTTTATCAGAATTCGAAATACTTGCAGAAACGTTACGTTTGTCATCTAAAATATTGTCGAATGAAAAATATTGCCAAAATGACCTTGGTACTTGAAGGATTAAACGTTCGCAATACCTAAAGTCGGTTTCGGTGTTGTATTTTATCGTTGTTCTCCATCAAGCTGAACGGGACGGAAAACTTTCTAAAAATTATTTATACGCGATATTTCATTATGCCAGAAAATGCTATTGAGAAACGTGTATATCCGACTAGAAGAAGAATGTTTCTATTTCATCTAATTCGAAACAGTTGTTAACTCGTGTTTCTTCCAAACGCGTACTATCCAAATCTGTACAATGGGAAGTTTTATCGCTTGAAAGAATTATTGGAATTAATTGCACCAATACAACGATACGATAACCAAAATATAACAACTTTTACACGCTAAACAATCCGTAACTTTGAAATTAATGGTTGTTGAAGAATATGTTAATAAATATATTAAAACTTGTTTGCTTGTTTTCACGAGTACTACTGCATGCTCCTAGATAAAGTCTGCCACGAATTTTTCTATAATCACCTCGTAGACTGGAAACAACTAATCGCAAATAAACCTAATCTTCCGCCAATAATATTCCGAAATATAGCTAAATCAGTCGTTATATAGTTACATATAGTTAATCAGTAACGAATAGCAAAGAACTAATACGAGTCCACAGTTTATCGCTTCCTTGTGTACCGGGATTGAACGAAGGCTAGATATTCCGAAGATTGATAACAGTGAAGTGCTATTATTTTCCAAATTTCAAGACAATCGGCCACTTGTTTACTGTAGATATAACAAATTACGGAAAAATACAAATATCGCGTTTTCAACTAAACGATAATTTAGTTAATTAATCTACTACATTTTACTATGTCTACCTGATACAGAAAATTTTCATACGTATAAACGCTGAATTTTACATTATGCAGGTATTATAATAAGATTATAAAAATATTATAATAAGATATACAATTTAACGATATTTACCTTTAGAATTTACCTTTAGAAGACGGAATTGCATTCTATAATTCTAATTCAATTTCACGGAATCCATATTTAATACGGTAATATAATACGCGATACATAAACGAGATATGAAATTGGCTAATATCTAAATACGTATATAAAAGTATAAAATTATTCCTATATATCATGTATATACGACGAAAATTACTATTAATATTAATCGGTATAATTAATCGGTAAATTGTTATACAAGCCAATACAGATATTGAATTTAAGTGGTGGCCAGGTAGAATGGAGGGGAGATGGAGGATTATGCAGCGGGTATTTTTGCTACACCATTAAAAAACGTTAAGAAACACGATAAGAACCACTGGAACAAATGTTGTACTACTCTGTCAAGATCTGCGTCGTTTTGTAAGCAACAATTTTATTTGGAAATCCGCAAAGGATAAAGATAAACGCGGCGCTCGTTTTGGCCCAAAGTACAAAATCGCTGGACGAGGTAGCCGTTCAAGAAACGTATGGAAAGATGTTTCATAACAATTGGACTGTTGGCCGGCAGAGAGTCATGGCACAGTACATTCGTGAGTTCATTGCACCGGCTAGGCTGTTGTTGCAACATTTTATAATTACGCCGTAGCTACGCCACCGTTACCGTTCTGCGAGTAAGTACCTGGCAAAAATAGACGATACCATTGGGGGACATTCGACACACTGTGCTGCCGAGAATTGGCCAATCGTCGATCTGCGCAAACACGATCATTTTTCTCGCTGCGAACCGATGCGAAACGACTTGCAACTTGCAACGTGCCGCGCTGCAAGGACTTGGACACTTATCAAGGGCGTTCGTGTTCATCGTGATGATAGAAATGTTGTTTCATGTCGACTCGAGAGTAGGATGTCAGTTTCAATGTTTCAATGTTTCAATGTTTCAATGTTTCAATGTTTCAATGTTTCAATGTTTCAATGTTTCAATGTTTCAATGTCGATTGAAAATCGTGTTATCTCGCGGAAGAATAAGAAGAAACGATCGTACTGGAAAACAGGTAAACGAGACAGCGCGTGTTGTCTTGTTGGTCGATTTCAATGAAGAACGATTATATAGATTATATAGATTCGGGTAAAGCGTTAGGGAACCAGTTTGGCAACCAGGAGTCAATATACGAGAGAAGACTTGAGAATCGATAAACGACTTTCGCCATCGTCGTGGATACCAGCTCATCGTACGAGTTTCTAAGAGTGTTCGAATACCTTGGCAAGCCATCGTATCCTATCTACAACTACCAATTAAGAGTTCAAATCCGAGACGTTGACCCCGATTATAACATGTACCTTGTTCTTGCCCTATTTTATTTGCGTTTCCATCCATACGAAATACTATCTTTGATACCTGGTACCCATAGGGGAGACATCCTCGTCAAGATAGATCTCGTTAAACGAGGTCTATTGTCCGTAGCGGTACGGCGCATTCGTAAGGAGTACAGCAACATCTGACATTACGGCTGGATGAACCTGCGCGCATTAATTCACGAAGCGTCAGAGAAAGGGCGAAGTGAGAGGGCAAGAGAAAGAGAGAGGTTTTTCGTGCGGGTTGCGCCACGATTATACAGTTAAACGTTAAGCTAACGGTCGTGCTTAGAATTTCGGGCATTTCGAGACGGCGAATAGACACGCACGCGTCACACTCAACACTTTTACACCTTGACATTCGGCCGACTCATAGAGAAAATTGTGTCAAACTCGCACCACTCGTCACTTCCTCGACCTAAATCCAACGACGGCCGATTAGTAAGCTCCGAACGAAGCGAGAAATGAAAAGTTGATAGCGGTTATTGTACACGAAACGATTGAGTCATGAATTCCAAAACAGTGCAAGTCCACTTTTTCACGCCACATACGTATGTGCGTGTACGAAGGTTACAGGCCAAGAACGCATAAAGCGGATTGTTTTACTTTTTACAGATAATTTTTAAATTTAACGCGTTGTCGAAATTCAATAAATGCGATCCAATGTTAGGAAGATTGCCTTTTCACTTACTTTCGCAGCCAAACATATGTTTTTTTCTTTTCCTTTCCAAAATCTTCATGATATTTCTAGTGATAATATTAAAATTCGCTTCAGCTTGATGGCCCAGTAATTGAAATTGGTTTTACATAGACTACAAACATAAATCATTACGGAAGCGTACTCAACTCAAACACACAAATACGTAAAACTACGATAGCATACTTTACGAATTTTTTGTAACTAGGTATCGCAAATATTTGCGATAAATCAGTTGCAACTTGTACAGTTATATTATCACACATGCCGAATATTATTATTTCGTATTATTCCGTATCAAATGTAATCGCGAGAATTGCATCTTATTACAGCGTTAACGAAGCTTCGTACAACTCACGTAACATATTCATAAAGGTTTCCTATAAATGGAATAGGCATTGAAACCTATATAAAAAAGAAAAATGATCGAAAAACCTTTCCCTCGATTACAGTTATCATTTTTCTACATTTATATAGAATCATTGGCAAACTATAATCAACAAAGGGAAAACCGAACCTCTAATGTACTACCAATCTGCGGTTGAGGTGAAACTATGTATTTGTAAAACAGTAAAATCAGACGAAAGATATGCACAAAAGAATCGAGATGCGACGTTAATAAACTTACGGTTTGTATTATAACTACGGAGAAACGTGATAAGTCACCATTTACCATTTTAGCAGCGGCAAGTTTTAAACTCCATCTACAAAATTTTTCCTATTGGAATTGATTCCAATTTGATTTCCTATTTTCCTTGGTTTCAAAATTATACATGTATTTTCCCGTTGCCTGCTGTAATTTTAAACATATTCACCGTCATATCATAATTAGTAAATTAAAATATTACTTCCTTAAATTGATAGTTATATCAATTTCACTCTTTTCTTACTTTTGCTATTTTTGAAAATCTCGCTTCTTCCTCTCCTTTCCGTTCCAGAAAAACACCTCTTCTTTCCATTCTCAAATATGTCATATTAAGATAATATACTCGTTTCCAATGGTAATATTTTATTTTTATATTTAATGGTCATATTTTAAAATGAAGAAACAAACGACCCATCTACTTATTAGGTTCTTCCTAACCTTCGAATGAAATAACCGTACCCAAACTTTTGGCCGAATATATTTCATCTTTTATTTCCATGTTGACTTTCTATTTCGTTCGATTAAATAACGAGAATGTCGAAACGTTATAGTTGAACAGCTTCAAGTATAACTCAGCGAGTCGAAAAGTCGAATAGATTCGCCATTGAAGCATAGGAGATAGTAACGATGTCACGATTTCGCACGATCTCCTTTTTTTCTTTCTTTCGTTTTAGACTGGCCGAAGAAAAAGAGCGCGTGGCCAGTGGTGTGTGCCGAGGCATAACACACTGCAGTCCCCGGTAGCATTACTACAATACATTTACTATTCCGTTCCGCTCGTGTATTTTTCCGAAACCTTATTCTTGTAGGAGCGTTGTTGGCTCGCGGCGAGGAACGCTCGTCGACCGTAGAAAAATTAACAATGTCGTATCCGCGTAATTAATTAACGTACCGAGTAAATTTGTGCAAGGGACATTATCCAATCCCGCGTAAAAAAACGATACGACGAATGCATTCTGGCAAGACGAAACGAAAGGTATGAGCGTTCTTTTACTCTTTCGCCGATCTTTCGCCGATCTTTCGCCGCTCTTTTGCCGCGTTTGCAAGTGCTGTGAAAATCCTATACAATTGGTTTTAAGCGGTTTGGGTTTGGGGCGAGACAAGAAGCTCGTATACACATATCGTTCATATAAATAGACACGCGATTGATAAGAAAAAAGTGAATTCAAAATAAATGTCTAAAGCATTCTCTATAGGATTGGATGCACGTATAGATGAATCCTGTCTTTATCAAAATCTCATCTACTATACTATATATATAGAACTATAGGTTAACTATAGGTTAACCATATTTAGCTACTTAAACTACTTAAATACAGTAGTACAAGTTCAACGTTGAAAAACAAACGTTTCTGTGCTCGATAACGTTGAAGAAATTTCTAAAACGCGAGTGATAGTACAGCTTTTTTATAAACAGGTTTTTATAAAGCCGAGTTTTGTAAAATATGTTAAATATTTTATAAAGTAAGTCCCTAGCAGAAATGTCTTACTCTAAAATTATGCATGTCGATAAAATAAATTTAGCTTGAGAAGAATATTTCGAAAATTTCTTATTGTAAATTTCTTGTAACAAATCGTGCTAGTCGTTAAATCTGCGGGATTACATTGCTGAACCAGCTCTCAGAGCATCTTCCAATCTTTGCGGAGAAACTGTCGAGCGATATTTCGGTGAAACTCGTTCCGCTAATTGCGGAACAAAGGCCGAGGCGAACGCGGAAGCGGCGCATCGAACAATTACGGTGAACAGAGGGTTGAAAGGCCGTCAATCGTTCCTTCTTTGACTTCCTGGTCCAAAAAGAACCCCCCGTAGCTCGGGCAGATTCGGCTAGCCCCGCAATTCTGTGCCTCACCACAAAACTACGTAAACTGTCCAGCGTAGCGCAGTGGCAGTAAACAATACGTATTCTTCGACTATCCAGGTAAGGCAGGTAAACGAACCACGAAACTACCGGTGCACCTGAATTTCGTAACCGAGTCTAATTTAAAGGTGTCACCCTTCACGGAAGTTCGGTAATGTGCACGCTTTAAAAACCTTCTTACGATTCCAACGTAACCCCGGTAACTCCGGCTACTGCATAGCTAGTTGGAAAATAGCTGTTTCGACGATGTAGCCGTAACCAAACAGGACAACGAAATGTTTGACAACTTCGAACGAACTGTACACACTAAATTACTTATCTTAATATAGCTGTTTTATAAACGCTATTAAATTGCTCTATGACCAAGTAAATATTTTCGAGTATAAATGGGAAAAATCGAGGTGCAACGCTTAACACTTTACTTTTCTAATGATGACTGTAACAACGGCAAGTCAGAAGGCGAGAAAAGCCTAGGACTTCGTTACGAGTCTTTGGACTAAGACCTTGCGCTACATATATATGTATGTACGTACGTTGAAAGACAAAATATCACATGATTTTACTTTTTAACGTACAATGTGTTATATTTATTATTTACGGGGCTTACACGCGTGCTTCCAGCGCCGTGTTGGATGCCGCCGAACGATTCAGACCAATACGGCAGCGTGATTCGTGGGCTGCGAGTATCGAATACAAAGGAAAAAGAGGAAAAAGAGGAAGAAGAGAAGGAAGATGGACAACGCACGTATCGTTCGTGGAGACCGAAGATCGCGGAGATTCTTTGATCTTACTTCCACCTTCCGATTGGTGGTAAGTGGCAAGTGGCAACCGTGTCAGAGCTCGTCACACTCCGTAGACCGGCCTAACCGGACCAACTCGACGATTCGCCTAAACATAGCAACGAATCCCCTTCGCTTTTACTTTACCGCGAAACACGCTGAAAAGCCCGAGCCGCTCGAACCATTTTTCTCATCTTTTCTCATTTCTCACTGAACGTGTACGCGCGCCTCGCACTAGCGTAAGCGTTGTCTATTAGCAGAGTTGGGCAAATCTTATTCGAATAACGAATAAATTCTCAAGATATGTTCGAGAATAAGGAATAGCGATTTTATTAGACGAAAAATTATTCGTTACTCGCGAATAAATCGTCATTCGATTTCAGCACTAATTACAAATAAAATGGCAAAACGGGAAACTAAATTGTTGCACAGCCAGCCAGGCGATGAGATGCCGACGCTGCGCCGACTCGAAGCTAAAACGTCCCCGTGGCGTTCTGCTTCCCGGCGTGATACGATTGACGATCTGCAAGCGACCGCTTTGTCTTTGTATTTAAGTAAACGTTCCAACGATGATTTCTCTCTACTCTCTACTCTCTACGTACAATATTCGAAAACATATTCGAACAAGTCTTTATCCGTTATTCTCGAACAATTTCGTTTATCCGCAGTTTTCATTCGAGCAATTATTTGTTCGCAATGTTATTCGATTTTGTCTACAAAGCGTACAGTAAGATACATTTTGCCTCGTTATTAAAATCGTTTGAATATAATTGCACGTCTCGCTACTGGCAATGTTAACGCCGATCGTCATGACTCACGACGAAAACGCGTAGCGACGAATATGGTTCGCCACTGTTTCGTGGACAGTTGCACTTTACTTTATAACGCCCGCTGCATGGGGAAACCTACTGGTTGCCATCGAAGCGTCTAATATCTGTCTATGAAGCCCACAACGTTTCGTGGTTAACAAACGTTCGTTAACAGAAGATGCCTATGATATTGCAGAGCACTGTGATACCATTCGTTACTACGTATAAACAGTTGGATGTAAATTTGTACGTTTTACGTTTTTAAATTTACGAAAGTGATAAAAGTAAGCAACGATTTTTAAATATTTGCGGCAAGTGCAAATAACTATTGTACGTTGCGTTAATAGGACTCGAACATCTGATATTGATACTTATAATCATCCTAATTCTACACCTTGGTTCGTTGTTTTGCTTTCTCTTTCGGGAGTGGCATGCTCTAGTTCGCCTGGCCACGAAATCGTCCATCCGTCAATACGGTACGTCCTCCAGCTCTTATTGCTCGACTTCAATTTTATTTCACGTGATTCAAGCGCAAAGTATATTGAACCAAATCGGTGACAAGTCAAGCGGATCGTTAAATGAACATAAACCGAACATATCAAAAACAGTAAATATATTTTGTACACCTATCACAGTGATTATATGAAATTACAAGTAATTATCACATGTATAAATAGTTATAAATACGCAGTGGAAAAACCTTGTATATATCGTATAACCATTTCAAAAATATTATATCATTTATTCCGAAAATAACGTTTCATTCAACGCCCTGATCATTTTCCTGCTGAGTACATCTCATCGATAAATAAATAATTTTTCCTTTGCACCTTACATGTTAACGAACATATGCTATATAAAAAAAAATTTCCCTATACTTCGACAACATACAGCGAAACTAATAATAATATACAATTAAACTTATTATTAGAAATAAATCTATATCAAATATCCTTATTATAAATTCCTCCAACACTGTCATGGCGATCTATTTTATGCAAACGAGTTTGTAATATGAATCTTAATAAGAAAAAAGAAAAAAGAAAAAAAAAGATAGAAGAGAATTCACTACTTTCACATCCAGGTACATTACACGGTCTTCGATTGAGCGAGTATCTAACTCGCACCCACTCCACGTTTAAACATTCTAGGGAGGTTCAACGAATCGTAATTATTCAATCTCAACGACGAAACGACGTTTCCCATCTATATAAGTAAAAGTTACCATTTTGGCATTAAGCAATTTAAGAATAATATTCCTTAATTTCTGCAAGCAAAGACGCTTCGGTCGATTCGTTTATTTCTACGAATCTTTTATTTCCCCTGCTAAAGTAATAAATATCACCAGTGTAAATATCAAACCACAAAGCATGAATGTGCAAATCATGCCTCTCAAGCCGTTTCTTTAAAAACCCATAAGAAGCTATGTTTTGTAACTGTTGTAGAGTATTTATCTGAAATTAAAATACATGTATTTGTTTAAAATAGACTTCAATTTAAATTTATTAATTACAGAAATGATCGTTTATATATATATATATATATATATATATATAAACTTGAGTTTCTTTTCTTTCTATCTTTCTTTCTTCTTCTTCTTCTTCTTCTTCTTCTTCTTCTTCTTCTTCTTTTAAGTTAAGGGAATTAATAAAAATATATTAATATATATATGTATATATATATATACATATACACTGAAAATTTTATCCGATTTATTCTGTTTTAACGGGTGTTTGGCCAATTATGCGATAATAAATGCATCTATACTAACTTGAGATAACTTATCCTCTATAGCAAATTTATTGTCTGAGTCGATATAAGCCACAAACTTCCGTAAAGGCGTTTCAGCTTGAAATAATATCGGCTCGTGGAATCCAACAACTTCAAGCTGTTGAAATTTCGCTAAACTGTTGCTAGCGTGTGCATACAACCATGCTCTTAACGGTGATATCCTCCTGTTCACCTACGAGGTAAAGATTATTATAAATTAGATAAATATGTGTGAAAATAGTAAAACTAACAAAGTACACACTTTCGATGCGAAATCTTCGTCCCGCAAAGCATACAGCAAATTCATAGCTTTGCAATCGCTATGGCCACAAACTATAATGTGTTTTATATTGTTTATTACAGAACCAAGTTCTAAGGCCGCTGGCTCACACATTGTTAACTCGTCTACGAAATGCTGAGAATGAGGAATAAGATTACCAGCATTTCTTACTGAAAAAACATAAAATTTGACAAAACGTTAAATTCTTCAAAAACTTAAAAAAAAAATTTGTCAAATACTTGCTCTTTGGAATATTTCACACCATGTTTCTTTAGCAAAATCAATGACACATTCAAAGAAAAATTATCTTTCAAATTAAAACATTAAAAACATTAGAAACATTACAGTAATGTTCCATTGTATTAAACTGCAACGTGAAATTGTCCGGAAAAACAAAAAAAGAAGCAACAAGTTTCATATTCGAGGAGATCAATGTCATGATAAAGTCTCGTACCGACAAACATGTCCCCAATGTTTGTTTCCGTAAATCTAGTTGGGATCATCCGGGAGTCCATGCAAGTAAAGAATACTGCCTTTGGCTGTGTAAAATAAGTAACGACAAAAATCACTCGTGCCAATAAATGTTAATATCGCACCTTACATTAGTTATGTAATTTATGCAGTACATTATTTATAATACTTTTTATACTTTCATATTCTAATAGCTTTTTTACACGTTAAATTATGTTACATATACATATGTACATACGTATCTTACGTACATGTATATAGTTTTCATGCATAGCAACAGTTTGAGAAAGAATAAATGCAATAAACATTTAACACAACAATAAAACATATTAATAACAACGCGGATTTTAATATTTGATTTAATAATTTCAACTTTCAAACATTTCAATCTATTATTAAATTAATTTTTATAGGTCACGTTATATCAAAGTAATGTCTGACACATGCTTACCAGATAAAATTTTATCCACATGCATGTAAGTATGTTTCTTACGAATGATTCTTTAGTTCAAGGACATATGAAAACAAACTTGTTCTTTCCCAAATATAATAGAAACATATATGAAATAAACACATATATTACTTAAATTTGATTATACTTTCTCAACATGTATACCTTTTATCACGAATGCCAAAAATAATTGCCACCGTCTTTCGCGATTTAAATATTAATATCAGACGAAACGTGAAACATCATAAAAAGAGAAATATGTCCACAAGTTATCAACAGTGACTTAGAGAAAAAAAAATTGTAACGTACTTCGGGATAATCTCGAACTCTTTGAAACTGTTTCACCATTTCTTCCCTACGGCAATTCCTATATTTCATAATTCCTTTGATTATTCTATCCATGGTAGATACAATACACACTTTGTTACGTTCTATCAACCTAAAATGGTGACAGCACACGATTTCGCCACAGCCGAGCAGAAGGCGGCAATTTTAAATGTATCGCACGACTAAAAAATGAGTATAAAGATTAGTTCAAAGATTACTTAACTTATTCTACTTTTCATTTAAACACAACATTAAATTTAGATTCAATTCGATGACTTTATTTATTCGCATAATTAAAAAATACAGTCTAGTGATACACGTAAAAGCATAAGCTTTTTTTATTCCATGTTCCTTTTATTACTTCTTCATAAATACAGCTGTAAATAAATTCATACATGTTTAATATTTGTTCTTCTTAATATTTGTTCAAAAGGTAACAATCAAAATTTTATACAAAATATAACGTATAATTTAACATTATCGTTATCTAAATCGAAAGATACAATTACGGTTAGCTTGATTGTTGCAATAGCACGGTTTATATAATAAGTATATATGTACACTATTATATCAAGTAAATATAATTTAAGAAAATATATATCTTTGTAACAGGCCAGAGAGAATAATTGCTATACAGAAATAAAATACATAACATCATGGAACCAGGAAAAAGCTTAACCCAGAAAACCATGTATTATCTCTAAGAGCCAAGACAGTATTTACTATAATCGAACAACGATATATATATGTCCACTTAACATGATACTAATAGCGTACA
Source organism: Bombus affinis (assembly GCF_024516045.1). NCBI lineage: Eukaryota > Metazoa > Arthropoda > Insecta > Hymenoptera > Apidae > Bombus > Bombus affinis. The sequence goes on from NC_066345.1 coordinate 18,705,866, forward strand.
ATTTCATACTAACAAGAGTGTGTTGTGCGTGCGTGCGTGCGTGCGTGCGCGCGCGCGCGCGTGTGTGTGTGTGTGTGTGTGTGCGCGCGCGCGTGCGTGTGTGTATTCATTTATTAACACGTACAAGCGTAGCAAAATTTTTAAATATTCTTTCAAATTTTATATAGGATAAACTAAAAATTCAGATTCTTTTCTGAAATACAATATGATTCTTTGAAAATGACAGTATTAATAATAGTTTTATCACAAATTACATATTGAAATTATTCATTCATTAGCAAAATTATCGATTTACTTTAATTAATAAAAGAGGAAAGTTCTCATGCACCTTCATTGTGATGATTCTCTTTTAAAGTGACTCTTAGATTCAATAGTGATTAACAGCCTGGACCCGGGTGACAACGCGCCTGGGTCGAGCTGATTTCTATCTACTTAATGCCGAACTCTGACTAGCACGCTCTAATTTCTCAAAATGTTTTCGTGCATTACGAATATTGATTAATGTTGCTGCTGATGCTGAAACAGTAGGAATAATTATTTCAGTATTTATTAAAAAACGAATTAAGATACTAAATACTTACGGATAGCAGGATCCGACATAATAACCATTACATATGTATTTGATGTAAACACATCGATAAAAGCTGCAAAATTTGTATTTCTAACTTCCATACTTTGAAATTGTGCCGCTAGTTTGCTAAAAATGTATAATTTATAAATATATGTTCAAATTAGTTTATACATACACTTTCTATAGGCAAGTTACCTGCAACTAAGTTTAAACTGTTTTATTATATTAGAAACTTTTTCAAATCGATGTATATCTCTGTGATGTTGCCTTTGACAATAACTAATTACTAAAAATGTTGCCCTTTCAAATAAGAGTACTTCATCGGCATCAATAATATTTGTAAATTGTTTCAAACTCTGTTCAAGCTCTTTCACATTTGGAATCAACATATATACGATTGAAGACCATGCCCTAAACATAATAGCTTGCATGGAATTATAAAATAAAGATTGAAATCATTGTACAGTTACAAAGATATACCTATATAATGTTTCATCCCATATGCTAGTTCTAAAACAAGTACACTCGAGTGGCAAACTAAGTCTTTTCAGATCTTCTTCTCTTTCTCTAAATATCAAATCTCGTTGATCCTCTTGTACTAAATCCATCTTATGTACTAAACAGAATATCTTTGCTTCTGGACTATTTTGTAATATTGCTTCTAAGCAACTTTGATAATAATGCATGTCTTTATCTAATTCTCTGGATTCTACGTCGAAAACATAGATCAAAACCTCTACGTTCCTAAATATATTGTCACGTTGTGATGCAAAATAATTTTCCATGAATGCTTCTTGACCACCGCAATCCCAAAGATTTAACACCAAATTACCAAGGAATCGAACATGACTATGTTCTACATCAACTATTAAACATACCAGTAAATTAATAAATAATGCAGAAGATACAAATATTTGATAAAACTGTTATAAGCCAAGTATTACACACTTGTTGCTCCCAGACGACGTGTATCACGAGCAATATAATTGGCAAAGATTATGCTGCGCATACTAGTCTTTCCTGAACCGCTCTTACCCATCAACAGAACCTAAAAAATATAGAATATTTATTATATGTAAAACTTACATACACGCACGCACGCGCGCGCGCACGAACATCTATTAACAAACGGTACAAATTAATTTAAATGGTTATGATTTTAGATAAGTACGAAATTTGAATACCTTCTTCTTCATCTTGAATTGATAATGTTATATCTAAGAATTAGTTAAAAATCGTATGCGACAGTTGATCAATTGCTGTGTCCTGCAACAAATTATTGAATAATACGATACAGTTATACAATTAAACTGTTTCCATTACATTTATGACAGGAGTACGTTCTGAACATACGTCAAATACGTGGTCAGATGTTAAATTCATAGGTTATTTTACACTGTTCGATGAATCACATAGTACAACTCTATAACCTGTAATAAACGCACACCAATTTTCTTGTCAGTTAACAAATGGCGTTAAATATCATTTACAGATACTTTATGATATCAAACACATGGGTTGTTCAGAATGAAAATAACGATCTCCTTAATAGTAAACAGTCTTATGTTATGAATTATTATAATTATGATTACCCTCTACCTTTTTTCTATGTGATTAACTTATAAGCTAAGTATGTAGCTAACTTCATACATGTTGTCATTATTCACGTATCATTGAAAGATAAGATAATTGAGCCAACTGTATTTAATAAAATGTATAATAAACAATGTATTTATTATTAATCCATATTAACACCTTTAATATTATCAAGTATTATTTCATATTTCTGTAACATTTCGCAAATTTAATCAATCTTTATCTTTTCTAAGTTTCTAAATTATTTTGTTGTTTACGTGTGTATACACACACACACACACACACACACACACAAATAAATAAATTATAAATTTTTAAACTTTCAGGCTGTGCAGCACTGGACCTATTATAACGAACAGAAATGTAATTAATCTAACGTTATACACTTCTGAAATTATTATTTTCTTTAATATAATTGCAGTAAAAAAACCATTTATAAAAGAATTGATATCATTTTACTTATATTAATATACGTTATAAATACAACTTAATCATGCAGAAGGCTTATAATCATACTAAATGATGATTCTATATATAAATACAGAATAATAATTCTTATAAATATGAATATGTCTAACGATAAAAATCTGCAAGATCAAAATGTCATAGTATTATGTATTCAAAGTATCAAGAATAACAGAGAAAATAATAAAAAATACTTTTAAGAGAATTTTGATTTTCAAACAAGCATATTATATTATAAAACAAAACTTACATGTAAATTTACATATGATAGAACAATGTTCTTACAAATGTTTTGGAATATAAAACATGTAAGAACTTTCTCAAATATATCATAATATGATTTTTTATGTATTTGTTCCTTTTTTTCTTAAGTTACAAAAATATATTACATAGACAGGTATGATATAATCAAAGGATTCATTTTTGGACACACGTTAACAAACTACCTGCAATAGATAACGATCAATATTTATATTTACCAAAACAAAAATCAGTTAGTTTTATTATGGACTTAGAAGTATATTATTAAGTTATTAAGATGCAATTTCATACATATTAATAATGTTTATATCGGAACATTATATTCTTTATATAGCCTCTGTTATGCATATAATTATAAATAGTCCTATATATATATTTATTATTGTTATTATTATTATACTCCAAGTCTTAAGTATTTAAGTTCATATTTTTTAAATAATTATTTACATTATTTATAGTATATAGTTAATCCCTATATATGCTTCTTCCAGATAAGTAAGATACTCATTTGTCAGAAATATAAACCGAGATAATACATTTTTAACAAGCACACTTTTTAGTGACAAATATTTTAAAGAGATTTAAACATGTAATTACGATACATAAATTATCAAAATATATATTATATCTATTTTCGAAAGGAAAAGATTGAATAGTTTCGAATACGTTATAAAATTAATTTGTAAAAACATATTTAATTCATTATGTACAAACTCTGGTATAAATAAGAATAAAAATATCAATAGGTACCTACACGAAAATAGCAAATATGTAGTTTTATAATTACTAAACTACGATTTATGCACATACGAAATCTTAAGATATTTCAGCACACTCTCTTTGAATATACAAATTTCTAACTTATCTTTAAAAAGTATATAATAATCCACTGAAAGCTTTAATTTTAACAAGTAAAACCATATTGAAGTTTACAACAATATGTATTTGTTTCCATGTTGGCTAACCTGTAATTGATTCACTTGCAGTCTTACCACTGTTCCAATCTATATTATTCTAAATTTCTTTTCAAATCATATACATGCATATAAATATATATATATATATATATATATATATATATATATATATGTATGTATGTATGTATGTATATATATACACACACACAGTCACCCGCAACGCACGCACGCATATATACATATATGTACATATACGGACTTATTCGGGTTAACCGACAATAGGTGCGGGTGAAAATAAGTATATGCGTGTACGTACTAAGTACTAATGATCAAACCTTGTAAGTGTATGAATAGAGGAATACATGGTGAAAAGGAGAGAGAAAGAAGCAAATGAAAAAGTGGAAAAGAGGGAAAGAAAGGGAAAGGAAAGGAGGGAGGTACAGAAAGAGAGGGAGTGAACGGTGTTCCAGTAGTGGAGGCGCTGTACAGTGGCAGAGGACCGCGGCAGCGGTGGTGATTCAGACTTCTTATCAACCTTGAAAAAAGTGTGGAGAAGAACAGGAAGAGATTCGTCGTCATTGGGCGTCGATTATACGTACGAAATGAGATACCATTGATAAGACTCAGAGCGCCGCGTGGTTCCGCCTCCGCCGTGCCCAAACACGGCACATTACGGACGTGTGGATAAAGCGGCGCCATATATACACGATATACAATCGTATTTTTTCTTTCGCGAGTGCGAGACGACAGAAAAAGGGAGGAGTGAAAACACTCCGAGAACGAAAGAGCAATCGCGACACTAAAGAACATCCCAGACACAGAGAACGGTGGAAAGTGAGAACAAGAGAAGGAGGGAGGGAGAGAGAGAGAGAGAGAGAGAGAGAGAGAGAGAGAGGGAGAGAGAGAAAGAAAGGAAGAGGGAGGGCGAGAGGGAGAGAGAACTAGAGATCCGTGGATGCGGCGCGGTGTCTGCTCCCGTGCGTGCGTGAATCACGCTTTGGAGGTGCCTGTCTATCCCTCGTCTTCGAGCACACCCTATACTCACGACATTGACTCGTTCGAAGACGCCGCTATTCTTCAAAATCGAATACCTTTCACAAGTACCCGAAACTGTCATCCACGAGGAGAGGCATTTTTCTTTCGTTTTGTCCCCTGTTCTTTACCGGTTACCAAGACTATATCCGTATCTGTGATATAGAGCCGGTAATTTCAAACATCATTTCGATAACATCTGCTAAGTTCAAGAAAGCAAATTCTTTTATCTATAACGAAAGTGAATGGATCTTCAAGTCTCATGTTTTCAACAAACAACTTGGTGTTTTTGTCAACATAAAGAATTCTCTGTATACTGTGATTCAAACCTTTAGTCTTTTAGGATTTATATAACGTAAGAACGACTAGGATCTCCGAGGCAGGGGCTAATAGTATTACACAAATCTTTGAACAAAATTATAGAAACGCAGCAACGTAAGGTAGATTGGCAACAAAGGGACAAAAGTAGAAACAACATGTCAGATGAAGAAGACAAACCCCCTGCACCTCCTGTGCGACTTACATCAAATAGGTAATTACATATTCTATGCTATATTATTATATTGTTATAATTTACTAGTACAGAAAAATTTCTCAATGAAAGAATGTATCATTTAATATTAGATATTTTAATATATATTCAGTAACAAATATGCCTAATATTTCAGTCTGTAGTTCTGTACATTTCTATGTAATACAATAGATGTAATATTAGAACGCTGTTCTGTAACACTAAAAGCTGATAAGTTTGTCACACTTTGTATTTTTATTATTTTCTTTACAATAAGTAAATGTCTACATCTTCCAAAAATAGGATAACAGACACTAATCTAGTAGTTGCTAAAAATAAAATCCTACAGTTCAGACACGATGACATTCTGATGTGGGAGACCATCCTTTTAAGTCTTTATATGTAGTCTTACTAACAAACGTGTATATATATATATATATATATATATATATGTATGTATGTATGTATGTATTATACATGTGAAACATATAATTTTTATATTAATTTTGTACATATTTTGAATGTATTAGACATAAAAACTGTTATAACGAATGTAAAAGTTAGTTATATATTTGTATGTTCTATAAATAATAGCTTACTATTTATAAATAATAAAATATATATTAAAGTAAACAATATAACATTTAATCTACAAATTTTATTTATGTATAATTTATGTATATAGAAGTGAATGTATAACTGTAAGATTATTTTGTCCCATTTGATATCATTAGTTAGATAATGATAGATTAAACGTGTTTCAGAGGTGAATCAACACCTAATTTACCAGTGGATATGCGTCCACTACCTAAGGAACCTGATTCTGATGAACGTAAGAAGAAAACATTGAAAAGCAAAATGAAGGTAAAGGAAAATAAGGATAAACCCAACATCAGTTATCCCACCAACTTTGAACATACTGTACATGTTGGATTTGACGCTGTTACTGGTGAATTTACGGTAAGTCAGTTCATTATTTGCAATTTGTTACTATTGTTCAAGATGCACTCGCTTTCCGCTTTGCTACTATACAATGGTACGGAGTATCCAAATAGACATTACATAGTAATTCTTTATCGCATTACATTACTGGTTACATAAATTCTCCAAGATCCCTTCTGATATAGCAAGAAAAAAAGAACTAATTCTTGGATATGAAACATCTCTGATTGAATTTTTATTTGTTGTTTTCATCAATGGAACATTATTAAATTGATATTTATTAATAGGTAACATTTAGCAATCGCTTTGCAATTTTCATTGGCTTATTCATGTATTAATATATTGCATAATAAATGATAATAAGAATATGTGGAAATAAAATAAGTTACAGTACTACAACCTGGATAGAATTTAATTTACTTTGTAGTGCAATTTTTATTATATTTCAATAAATTAAAATTGTGCGTGCGTGCGTGCGTGTGCGAATGTGTGATAAATGAATATATATATATATATATATATATTTGTGAAGAATAATTCATTTGTGAAACGTGTGTCATTGTAAGAGCAACTAGTAATGTATTATTAAATATTAATGCAAACAATTTTCTTTGTCTAAAAAGTATATCTCAAATGGATCTTTCGTACCGAAAAAAGAAATAAATTTTCATCACTTGTTCACATGTGTATGGACATTGTGGAAAAGTAATTTGGTAATTTGTCTGATGCTTCTTATACCTATTATTTTTTCACATGAAAAACTAACTAGACACGTATTTCTTTCAAGCTGCCATTAAAAGTAAGTAATTTAAAATGACCACAAAAGTAGTTTGTTTATACTCCTTCTTATTATACATACACTTAATTTAACTGTTTGTTTTTGTTGCAATTAACAGGATTAAGTTGTTATATTTTATTTCAATATTTAGAGTTTATCATAGATTAGAAGCATATAGCTGCTTTAGTAGATTTATAGATGCTTTAGTCAACGTTGCATTTAATATTATTGCTTTCTTGCAGAATGAATTTTAACATTGGTTTGAGTGCTTACAATCTTACTATTTATTCAACAACTGTAACAATTGGAGTCTTAAATATTTTATATTTGCACGATGTTCTCTTAGTTTTCAGAACTTTGAGAATTATACTTTTGTAAATATTATATCCTAACCTATCAGTTACATCTTCTTTAAAGTTTTGTACGAGTAAGACTATTAATGATTACTTTGAAACATAACTTTTGTTCTTAGGGGATGCCAGAAGCATGGGCAAGGTTGCTTATGTCTAGTAATATTAGTAAACAAGAACAGAAGAAAAATCCGCAGGCTGTATTGGATGTTTTGAACTGGTATGACAGTAGCAGTAAAGAAACAAAAGGTTCCAAATATATGACAACTACAAAAATGGTTGGGGTGGTTGGTAAGTTAATAATATTTACATAATGATTAATCTATAATATTGTTATTATCATATGCCAGTTATATATTAATTAACGAATGAAGCACAGGAAATTTTATGTGTAGCTCCTATTGAGAGGGCGAGTAGCCCCAGAAGCATGGTGGGTATAGGTGTTGGGACAGGAGGAGGAGGAAATATTCGTGGTCAAGCAATGTCACAAGCTTCTGGAAGTTCTCATTCTCAACATTCGCTCAGCAGGTAAGCCTCATATGCTTCCAAGTCTCTTTCTCTTCCTATTTTTGTACTTATTCTGTATATATTTAAATATCCACTGAGAAATGATAAAATTATAGAGTAAGTAGCAGTAGTCCAAGTAGTACACCAACGGATGCTTGCGCGACTAGTTCCGAACAAGAAGATGAACCGCCACCACCACCGATTTCTGCTAGGCCCGAACGTACGAAATCGATCGTAAGTAATGACTGTCTGCAAATTGTCAAAAATTAGAATTATTTTTCTATATTTGAGTGTTGTGAGTACTAAAGTAAAAAGTTAAACACTTTGCAATAGTATACAAAGCCAATAGAAGAAG